>NW_019154154.1:872548-902091 GCF_002288905.1 Enhydra lutris kenyoni | reverse complement strand
ATCCCATTTACAATTGCACCCAAAACTATAAGATACCTAGGAATAAATCTAACCAAAGAGACTAAGAATCTATACACAGAAAACTATAAAGTACTCATGAAAGAAATTGAGGAAGACACAAAGAAATGGAAAAATGTTCCATGCTCCTGGATTGGAAGAATAAATATTGTGAAAATGTCTATGCTACCTAAAGCAATCTACACATTTAATGCAATTCCTATCAAAGTACCATCCATTTTTTTCAAAGAAATGGAACAAATAATCCTAAAATTTATATGGAACCAGAAAAGACCTCGAATAGCCAAAGGAATATTGAAAAAGAAAGCCAAAGTTGGTGGCATCACAATTCCGGACTTCAAGCTCTATTACAAAGCTGTCATCATCAAGACAGCATGGTACTGGCACAAAAACAGACACATAGATCAATGGAACAGAATAGAGAGCCCAGAAATAGACCCTCAACTCTATGGTCAACTCATCTTCGACAAAGCAGGAAAGAATGTCCAATGGAAAAAAGACAGCCTCTTCAATAAATGGTGTTGGGAAAATTGGACAGCCACATGCAGAAAAATGAAATTGGATCATTTCCTTACACCACACACGAAAATAGACTCAAAATGGATGAAGGACCTCAATGTGAGAAAGGAATCCATCAAAATCCTTGAGGAGAACACAGGCAGCAACCTCTTCGACCTCAGCCGCAGCAACATCTTCCTAGGAACATCGCCAAAGGCAAGGGAAGCAAGGGCAAAAATGAACTACTGGGATTTTATCAAGATCAAAAGCTTTTGCACAGCAAAGGAAACAGTTCACAAAACCAAAAGACAACTGACAGAATGGGAGAAGATATTTGCAAACGACATATCAGATAAAGGGCTAGTGTCCAAAATCTATAAAGAACTTAGCAAACTCAACACCCAAAGAACAAATAATCCAATCAAGAAATGAGCAGAGGACATGAACAGACATTTCTGCGAAGAAGACATCCAGATGGCCAACAGACACATGAAAAAGTGCTCCACATCACTCGGCATCAGGGAAATACAAATCAAAACCACAATGAGATATCACCTCACACCAGTCAGAATGGCTAAAATTAACAAGTCAGGAAATGACAGATGCTGGCGAGGATGCGGAGAAAGGGGAACCCTCCTACACTATTGGTGGGAATGCAAGCTTGTGCAACCACTCTGGAAAACAGCATGGAGGTTCCTCAAAATGTTGAAAATAGAACTACCCTATGACCCAGCAATTGCACTGCTGGGTATTTACCCTAAAGATACAAACGTAGTGATCCGAAGGGGCGCGTGCACCCGAATGTTTATAGCAGCAATGTCTACAATAGCCAAACTATGGGAAGAACCTAGATGTCCATCAACAGATGAATGGATAAAGACGATGTGGTAGGTATACACATGGAATACTATGCAGCCATCAAAAGAAATGAAATCTTGCCATTTGCGACGACGTGGATGGAACTAGAGGGTATCATGCTTAGTGAAATAAGTCAATTGGAGAAAGACAACTATCATATGATCTCCCTGATATGAGGGAGAGGAGATGCAACATGGGGGATTAAGGGGGTAGGAGAAGAGTAAATGAAACAAGATGGGATTGGGAGGGAGACAAACCATAAGTGACTCTTAATCTCACAAAACAAACTGAGGGTTGATGGGGGGAGGGCGGTTGGGGGGTGGGGTTATGGACATTGGGGAGGGTATGTGCTATGGTGAGTGCTGTGAAGTGTGTAAACCTGGCGATTCACCGACCTGTACCCCTGGGGATAAAAATATATGTTTATAAAAAACAAAATTAAAAAAAAATTAAAAAAAAAAAGAGCATCTACTGAAAACTTACAGCTAATAAAACCTTAACTGAGAAAGGCTGAGTACTTTTCACCTAAGATCGGGAACAGGACAAATATGCCCTCTTTCACTCTTAGCACTCTTATCCAATAACTGCTGGAAGCTGTTGTCAGCACAATAAGTCAAGGCAAGGTATAGTAATTAGAAATAAATAAAATTTTACCTATTTGTAGATAAAATGATTATCTACATAGAAAACTTCAAAAGACCTACAAAAATCCTGTAACTAATAAGTTGAGTATGATTGCAAGATACAAAGTCCCCATGTCAATAGCATATTGACAGGTAGAAATCAAAATGAAAGAAGTACAATTGCTCAAAATAAAGTGAAATACGTACGTATAAATGGAACGGCACAGGTAAAGAATCCACATGCTTTAAACTACAAAATACTGAAATAAGTCAAAGATCTACATAAATGGAGAGTGAGACTGTGCTCATGCTTGGAAAGCTCAACATAGTAAAGACGTCAGTTCTCTCCAAACTGAAACACAGGTTTAATAAAATTTCTATCAGAATCCCATCAAGATTTATTGTTAATATAGGCAAGATTACTCCACAGTTTTTATGAAGAAGTAAAGGAAGGAAATATAATAGATAACTATATTTTGAAAAAGATGAGTAAATTTGTAACCAATTTTAAGACTTTTTTATATAGCTATTTTCACCAAGAGTGTGATACTAGTGGAGGAATTGACACATCAATGACACATGGCTATTGTGGATAGTGCTACTATAAATATTGTGGTGCCTGTATCCATTTGAATAAGTGTTTTTGTATTCTTTGGGTCAATACCTATTTGTGTGTTGCTGGTTCTTAGGGTAGTTCTACTTTTAACTCTTTGAGGAGTCTCCATACTGTTTTCTACAGTGGCTGTACCAGCTTGTATTCCCACCAGCAGTGTAAGAGGGTTCCCCTTTGTCCACATCCTCACCAGCATCTCTTATTTCTTGTACTATTGATTCTGACAGGTGTAAGGTGATATCTCATTGTTGTTTTGATTTGTACTTCCCTGATGATCAGTGATGTTGAGCATCTATTCTTATGTTTCGGCCATCTGTATGTCTTTTTTGGAAAAATGTCTTTTCATGACTTCTGCTCATTTTTGGATTGGATTATTTGCTTTTTGTGTTTTGAGTTGTATAAGTTCTTAATAGATTTAGGATGCTAATCTGTTAAGAAATATGTAATTTGTAAATATCTTCTCCCATTCTATAAGTTTTCCTGTTAGTTTCATTGATGATTTTCTTTGCTTTTGATTTTGATGAAGTCCCAATGGTTTATTTTTTACTTTTGTTTTCTTTGCCTCAGGAGATATACCTAGAAAGAAGTTGCCATGGCCATCATCAAAGAAGTAATTGCCTGTATTCTCCTCTCAGATTTTTATGGTGTCAGTTCTCAGATTTAGGTCTCTAATTCATTTTGAATTTGTTTTCGTGTGTGGTATAAGATAGTCGTCCAGTTTCATTCTTTTGCACGTTGCCATCCAGTCTTCCCAACACCATTTGTTAAAGAAACTTTTTCCTATTGGATATTCTTTGCTGCTTTGTTAAAGATTAATTGACTGTATAATTGTGGATTCATTTCTGGGTTTTCTGTTCTGTTTTATTGCTTTATGTGTCTATTTTTATGCCAGTACCATACTGTTTTGATTACTACAGCTTTGTAATAGAGCTTGAAGTCTGGAATTGTGATGCCACCAACTTTGCTTTTCTTTTTCCAAGATTGCTTTGGCTATTTGGACTCTTTGTGGTTCAATACAAATATTAGGATTGTTTGTTCTAACTCTATGAAAAATGCTGGTAGTTTTTTGATAGAGATTGCATTAAATGTGTAGATTGCTTAAGAGAGTATAGACATTTTAACAATATTTTTCTTCCAACCTGTGAGCATTAAGTGTCTAGGTATTTCCTAGGTATTTTATTCTTTTTGGTGCAATTGTAAATGTGGTTGATTCCTTGATTTCTCTTTTTGCTGCTTCATTATTGGTGTATAGAAATGCAGTGGAGTTCTGTACACTGATTTTGTATCCTGTGACCTTACTGAATTCACGTATCACTTTTAGCACATTTTGGGTGGAATTTTTCAGGTTTTCTATGTAGACTATAATCTCATCTGCAATAAGTGAAAGTTTTACTTCTTCTTTACTGATTTGGAGGCCTTTTATTTCTTTTTGTTGTCTGATTGCTATAGCTAGGACTTCTAGTATTATGTTAAACAGCTGTGGTGACAGTCCACATTCCTGTCTTGTTCCTGACTGTAGAGAAAAAGCTCCCAGTTTTTCCCTATTGAAGATCATATTAGCTGTGGGGTTTTCATAGATGGCCTTTATTTTGTTGAGGTATGTTCCCTCTAAATCTACTTTGTTGAGGGTTTTTATCATGAGTGGATGTTGTCCTTTGTAAAATGCCTTTTCTGGATCTTTTAAAATGATCACATTATCCCTTCTTTAATTAACATGGTTATTATGTTGATTGATTTGTGAATATTGATCCACACTTGCAACCTAGGAACAAATCCCACTTGATCTTGTTGAATGATTTTTTTTTTCATGTATTGTTGGATTTGATTTGCTAGTATTTTACTGAGAATTTTTGCACCCATGTTCATTAGGGATATTGGTCTGTAGTTCTCTTAATAGTGGAGTCTTCATCTGGTTTTGGTGGCAGCGTAATGCTGGCCTCATAGATTGAACTTGGAAGTTTTCCTTCCTTTTATATATTTTTAGAATATCTTGAGAAGAATAGGTATTAATTCTTCTTTAAATGTTGGTAGAATTAGCCTTTGAAGCCATCTGTCCCTGGACTTTTGTTTGTTGGGAATTTTTTGATTGCTAATTCAATTTCTTTGCTGGTTATCAGTCTGTGTAAGTTTTCTATTTCTTCCTGTTCCAGTTTTGGTAGTTTTTTTTTTTTTTTAAGATTTTATTTATTTGACAGACAGAGATCACAGTAGGCAGAGAGGCAAGCAGAGAGAGAGAGGAGGAAGCAGGCTCCCTGCTGAGCAGAGAGCCTGATGCAGGGCTCGATCCCAGGACCCTGGGATCATGACCCAAGCCGAAGGCAGAGGCTTCAACCCACTGAGCTACCCAGGGGCCCCTCCAGTTTTGGTAGTTTATATGTTTCTAGGAATTTATCCATTTCTTCTAGGTTGTGCAATTTGTTGGCATATAATTTTTCATAATATTCTCTTATAATTGTTTGTATTTCTGTGGTGTTAATTGTTATTTCTTCTTTATGATGTGTGATTTTATTTACTTATGTCCTTTTCTTTTTTTGTTCTGTTTTCTTTTTGATAAGTCTGACTGAGGCTTATCAATTGTATTAATTTTTTCAAAGAACCAGCTTCTGGTTTCATTGATCTGTTTTATATATACATATTTTAGTTTCTACATAATTTATTTCTGCTCTAATCATCAGTATTTTCTTCCTTCTGCTAGCTTTGGGTTTCATTTGCTTTTCTTTTTCTAGCTCCCTTAGATGTAAGGTTAGGTTGTTTATTTGAAAATTTTCTTGCTTCTTAAAGTAGGTGTATATTGCTATATACTTCCGTCTTAGGAGTGCTTTTGCTGTATCCCAAAGGCTTTGGATCATTGTGTTTTCATTTTCATTTGTTTCCATGTATTTTTTTTTTTTCTTCTTCCTTCTGGTTCACTCACTCATTGTTTAGTAGCATGTTCTTTAACCTCCATGTATTTGTATTCTTTCTAAATTTTTCCTTGTGGTTCACTTCTGGTTTTGTAACTTTGTGGTCAGAAAAGGTACATGGTGTGATTTAAGTCTTTTTGTACTTAAGGACTGTTTTTTGACCTACTAGTGTTTGATCTGGTGAATGTTCCATGTGCACTTGAAAAGAATGTGCATTCTGCTGTCTTTTGTATAGTATATCTTAATATATATTATGTCCTTCTGATCCAGCATGTCATTCAAAACCATTATTTCCTTGTTGATTTTCTGTTTACATGATCTGTTCATTTTTGTAAGTGGGTTGATGAAGTCCCTTATTTTTATTTTGTTGTTACCAATTATTTATTTTATATTTGTTATTGTTTCATATATTTGGTTGCTTCCATGCATAAATATTTACAGAATAGATCTTGTTGGATTGTCCCCTTTATTATTATGGTGTGCTCTTTTTCATCTCTTGTAGTCTTTGTTTTAAAGTCCAGTTTATCTGATAGAAGTATTGTTATTCTGGCTTTCTTTTGATGTCCATTTACATGATAAATATTTCACCATCCCCTCACTTTTAATCCACAGGAGTGCTTGGTCAAAAACAAGTCCCTTGTAGGCAGCATATAGATAAGTCTTGTTTTTTAATCCATCCTGACACCCTGTGTTTTTTAACTAGAGCATTTAGTCTACTTACATTCAGAGTCATTATTGATAGATATGTATCACTATGATATGAAAACAGTTATGAAACCAGATCTATCATTATTGATAGATAGATATATTAGTGTCATTTTATTACTTGTTTTGTTGTTGTTTCTGGAGATTTTCTCCAATCCTTACTTGTCTTTGTAACTTTTGGTCTTTTCTTTCCACACAAAGAGTTCCCTTTAATATTTCTTGCAGGCCTGGTTAAGTTGTCATGAACTGTTAGTTTTCATTTGTCTGGGAAACTCTATCTCTCCTTCTATACTTGAGAAAGTATTCTTAGCTACAAAGTTTTCCCATGTATCACTTTGAATATATCATGCCACTTTCTTCTGGCTTGCCAAATTTCTGCTAAAAAATTTCCAGTGAGACTTAGGTTCTTACTTTGTAAGTTAAGGACTTCTTTTGTTTTGCTGCTTTTAAGCGCCTTATGGTGCCTGAGTGGCTCAGTTGGTTAAGATTTGCTCTTTATCACTATATTTAACAAATTTAATTACACTGTGTCTTGGTGTTGGCTTGATTTGGTTGATTTTGATGGGAGTTCTCTGTGCCTTCTGGGTCTGGATGTCTGTTTTCTGACCCAGATTAGGGAATTTTTCTACCTATTATTTCCTTAAATAAACTTTCTGCCTCCTTTTCTCTCTCTTCTTCTAGGACTTCTTGATATAAATGCTAATACATTTGATGGGGACACTGAATTTCCTAAGTCTATTCTCATGTTCCATATTCTTTCTTTCTTTTATTCAACTTCATTATTTTCCATTATTTAGTCTTCCATATAACTTACTTATTCCTTTGCTTCTTCATGCCTCCTGTTCATTGACCCATGCCTTTTTCCCATCTCGTTTATTGCATTCTCATTTCTGACTGTAACTTTTTTAACTCTTTTATCTCTGTGGTAAGGGTCTCACTGATGTCTTCTATGCTTTTCTCAAGCCCAGTGAGTATCCTTAACATTATTGCTTTAAATTCTCATAAGGCATCTGGTGCTTCAGGGAGTGTCTCTGGTGTGTGCTGTGTGTACTCTCTTGTGTTTTGGCTACCCTTTCTTTGAGGTAAGTCATCTGCAGAGGCTCCCCTTGCCTGCTTTGGGCAGTGTTTGGTCCCTCCCCTGAATGTGGTGAATCTTAACTAAGTGTATTTGTGAAATGAGACCCGACACCATTTCCACCAGAACTGAGGCCCTGTAGAACTTTGGTTGGGAAAGGTGGTGTGGGTAGGTGTTTGTGCTGGTCTTCTGGGGAAGGGGCCTACCATTCTGGGACTGAAGCAAACTTGACTGAGAAGGGCAGTCCCACCAGATAATAGAGAGGTGGAGCTTGTGTAAGCAAGTTAGCTAGCCAGTGTCAGCTCTGTGCTGCTTCCTGGAGGTGGCTCTGTGTTTATGTTGAAATGCAGTGAAGGGAAATGGCCCTTGCCATCTCCTTTGTACTCTGCCTCTCAGGGATATTCTCAGAGGAGTGAAGAATCTTCCCATGGTTGTTCCCCGGGCATTCTTCAGATTGCTGCTTCCACACTGTCTGCACCCTGGTTTGTTGCCTGCCTTCTCTCTAGAAGCAGTGTAGTGCCCTCCAGCCTCTATCCCATCCAAGCCCATTGGCATTTAAAACTACAGGCTTTAAGCCCTGTTGGTTGCAAGAGCTCATGAATTTCCACCCCCCCCCCCTTTTCAAGCTAATGGTTCTGGGGAAATATTCTCCTTGTCTATTCCCTGTGTGTGCCTCTCTTTCTCACCTTTCTCCATCACCATGTCTCTATCCCCTCTACAGCACCTGGGCTCTGTTTCCCTAAACCCCTAAACCTACCTTCTTTTATGTGGTGTCATCTCTCCCTTTAGTTGTGGATTTGTTCAGTCACTTATCAGGTTGACTTCTGGGGTATTTAGGATGATTTGATAGTTATCGGTTTGTGGAATGAGTGAGCCTAGGGTCCTCCTATTCCACTGCCATCTTCCCCAACCAACAGGTTGGCTTTTTTTCTAGATGTACCAATGTTTAATTATCCATTAAACTATTGAAGGACATTGTAGTTCCTCAAGTTTTGACAATTATGAATAAAACTAGTATAAACATCCTTGTGCTTTCTTTTCTTTTCTTTCTTTCTTTCTTTCTTTCTTTCTTTTTTCTTTTTTTTGGTAGATACAAGTTCTCAATTCTGGGTGAATACCAAGGAGTATTGTTCCTGGATTGTATGATAAGAGTATGTTTAATTTTCTAAGAAACCACCAAACTGTCTTCCAAAGTGACTATACCATTTTTGTAGCCCCACCAATAATGTCTGAGATTTACTGTTGCTACACATACTTATTAGCATTTAATGTTGTCAGTATTCCAGATATTGGCCATTCTGTTTATAATCTCATTGCCACTTTAATTTGCATTTCCCTAACAATGTATTATTGTAGGGAATATTTTCCTATGCTTATTTGCCATCTGTAAATCTTCTTTATTGAGGTGTCTGTTAAAGTCTTTGGCCCACTTTTTAATCAGGTTGTTTCTTTTCTTATTACTGAGTTTTAAGAGTTTATTGTGTATTTTGGGTGAAAGTCCTCTATCAGATGTGTCTTTTGCAAATATGTTCTCCCAGTCTATGGCTTATCTTTTCATTATCTTGACATTGTCTTTCACAGAGCAGGAGTTTATAATTTTAATGAAGTCCAGTCCAGCAATTCTTTCTTTTATGGATTGTGCCTTTGGTATTATAGCTAAAATGTCATTGCCAAGCCCAAGGTCATTTAGATTTCCTTATGTTACTCTAAGAGTTGTATAGTTTTTGCATTTTGCAGTTAAGTCTGTGATTTACTTTAAGTTAATATTAATCGTGTGGGGGGGGGGTCACTGACTGCATTCTCTCTCTCTCTCTCTCTTTTTTTTTTTTTGCATGTAGTTGGACAGTTGTTCTATAGCATTTTTGCTTCATTGTAGCACCTTTAGTTCCTTTGTCATTTATTTAGCTCTTTGGTTTCGTTCCTCAGAGTTTTATAGTCTTCCTCATAAAGATATTATGCAGATCTTGTTAGATTTATACCTATTTCATTTTCTTTTTATCATGAAAAATGGTGGTTTTTGTCAAATGCTTTCTCTTCTACTGATATCATCATCTGTTTATTCTTCTTTAGTCTATGGGTATGATGGGTACATTTTGAAATTTTGAATCTTGAATCAACCTTACACATCTAGAATAAATCCCACTTGGGATATAGATTCTTTTTATACATGTTGGATCCATTTCCCTATTTTGTTGAATTTTCATTTATGTCCATGAAAGATACTGATCCACAGTTTTCTTTCCTGTAATATCTTCATCTAGTTGTATTAGGTAATGCTGACCTTATAGAATTAGTTAGGAAGTATTCCCTCTGCTTCAGTCTTCTGAAAGAGATTGTAAGAATTTGTCTAATTTCTTCCATAAATATTTCATAAAATTCACTAGTGAACTCATCTGTGCCTAGTGCTGTTTTGCTATTAATTATTAATTATTGATTCAATATCTTTAATAGACATAGATCTATTCAGGTTGGCTAGTCTTGAAGGTTGCATCTTTCAAGGATTTAGTCCATTTTATCTAGATTATATAATTTTTCATAGTATTTCCTTATTATGCTTTAAATATCCACAGGCTCTATAATGATATACCTGCTTTCATTTCTGATGTTAATAATTGGTGTCCTCTCTTTTTTTTTTCCCTTTGTCTGCCTCAATGATTATTAATTTTATTCACCTTTTCAAGTAATCCACCTTTGGTTTTGGTGAAATTCCCTATTGATTTCCTGTTCTCACTTTCATTGATTTTGGCTCTAATTCCTATTATTTGTTTTCTTCTGTTTACTCAAATTTAACTTGCTTTTTTATCTACTTTCCTTGGCTGAAAACTTAGATGACTGAAATTAGATCTTTCTTCCTTTCTAATATATGCATTCAATGCTATAGATTTTCCTCTAAGCCCTGCTTTCACCGCATTTCACATATTTTGATAAGCTGTGTTTTTATTTTATTTAGTTCAAAATATTTTTAAATTTCTCTTGAGATTTCTTCTTTGACCCATGTACCCTTTATAAGTAGGATATTTGATTTACAAGTGTTTTGAGATTTTCCAGGTATCTTTTTGTTATTTTGTTCTAGTTTAATTCCACTCTGGTGTGAGAACAGAAAGTATATGATTTCTAGTCTTTAAATTTGTTAAAGTGTTTTTGATGGTCCAGAATGTGACCCATCTTGATAAATGTTCCATGTGATCCTGAGAAGAATGTATATTCTGCTGTTGTTGGGTGAATCAGTATTAGATATCCATTATACTCAACTGATTGATAGTGTTATTGATTTTCTGCCTACTGGTACTGTCCATTTCTGAGTTATTGAAGTCTCCAACTATGATAGTGGATTCATCTATTTTCCTTGCAGTTCTAGAAGTTTTGGTTTCATGTAGTTTAATGCTACCTTGTTAGGTGCATACTTTATTTTTATGTCTTCTTGAAAAATTAATCTTTTCATCTTTATGTGATGACCCTTTTTATCTCTGATAACTTTCTTCAGTCTGAAGTCTGTTCTGTAGGAAATTAATATAGCTACTACTACTTTCTTTTGATTCTTATTAGAATAATATATCTTTTGCCATCCTTTTTGCTTTTAATCCATATGCATCTCCATAGTTACAGTGCATTTCTGGGGCACCTAGTTGACTTGGTTATTTAAGCGTCTGACTCTTAATTTCAGTTCAGGTCATGATCTCAGGGTCGTGAGATCAAGCCCTGCACTGGGCTTCACACAGTAGGTGTGGAACCTGCTCAAGCTTCTCTCTCTCTTTCTGCCCCTTTCCCTACTCTCTTTCTCCCTGTCTCTAAAAAACAAAGAAACCTTTAAAAAATGCATGTCTTATAGATGATGTAAAACTCTCTCTTTTCTTTATCTTTTCTCACAATCTCTATCTTTTAATTGGTAGATTTAGACCATTGATCAAAGTGATTATTGATATAATTAGATTAATATCCACCATATTTGTTATGGTTTTCTATTTGTTACCATTGTTCTTTGATTTTATTTTTGTTTTAACATGTGTTCTCCTTATTTTGGTTTTACTTGAGCATTTAAAGATTTTTTTTTTTTTGATACAGAGAGAGAGAGATCACAGGGAGGCAGAGAGGCAGGCAGAGAGAGAGGGGAAAGCAGGCTCCCTGCTGAGCAGAGAGTCTGATGCCGGGCTGGATCCCAGGACCCTGAGACCATGACCCGAGCTGAAGGCAGAGGCTTAACCCTCTGAGCCACTCAGGTGCCCTTACTTGAGCATTTAATGATTGCATTATCTCTCTTAGCATATCAATTATACTTCTTTTTTTAACATGTGTGTGTCTCACATGTGTATTTTCCCTAGAATTTGCAATACTCTAGGGAATAAGAAGAAGAAAAATAAAAGTTTTGGTTTTACCTTTACTTATTCCTTTTTTGTGCTTTTTCTTTATGTAGAACTGGATTTCTGCCCTGTATCATTTTTCTTATCACTGAAGGACTTCTTTTAGTATTTCTTGCAAGATAGGTCTACTGGTAACAAATTTTTCCTTGAATTTTTTTTTTTTTTTTTGTCTGAGAAAGTATTGCTTCACTTTTGATGGATATTTTCACAGGGTACAGAATTCTAGGTTTGTAGGGTTTTTTAATCTTTCAATACTTTAAATGTTTTACTCCACTCTTTTCTTCTTGCATGCTTTCTGAGGAGAAGAAGATACAAGTTTTATTTTTGCTTCTTGTAGGTAAGGTGTATTTTTCCCTCTTCTCTCTTTCAGGATTAAAAAAAAAAAAACAACTTTGAATTTCTGTGGTTTAAAAAATTATATGCCTACACTGTGTGTGTGTGTGTGTGTGTGTGTGTGTATCCTGCTTAAAGTTCTCTAGTTTTCCTGGTTTTGTGATTTGGTGTCTGACACTAATTTGGGAGAAATTCTTAGTTCTAATTATTTTAAATATTGCTTCTGTTCCCTTTTATCTTTCTTCTGGTATTTCCTTTATGCATACATTACACCCTTGTAGTTGTTCCACAGTTCTTTGGTATTCTGGGGTTTTTTAGTCTTTTTTTTCCTGTTTACTTTTGGAAGTTTTTATTGAGATATTGTCAACCTAGCAATTCTGTCTGCAGCTGTGTCCCATCTAATAACCTCAAATAAGGGATTCCTTATTTCTGTGATAGTATTTCTGACCTTTAGTATTTCTTTTTGATATTTTCTTAGAATTTCCACCTCTGTGTTCACATTGCCCATCTATTCTTGTTTGCTGTCTACTTTATCTATTAGAGCTGTAACATATTATTCATAGTTGTTTTGAATTCCCAATCTTAAAAGCCAACATTCTTTTCATATCTGAATCTGGTTCTTTTGTTTTCTCTGTCTCTTCAATCTGTGTTTTTTGCCTTTTAGTATGTCTTATTACTTCTTCTTGATAGTTGGGCATGCCATGCTGAGTAAAAGAAACTTCTGTAAATAGGCCTTTAGTAATGTGGTGGTAAGATATCAGGGGAGATGAAACATTCTATAGCCATATGACTAGGTCTCAGTCTTTCAGTAAGCCTGTCCCTCTGGCTGTAAACTTCACCAGTGCTTTCCAGTCCCCCACCAGTACCCTAGGTGGGGCAGGCTGGCTAGTTTGAACTGGAGTAGGTATTTTCCTTCTCCCCTGTGTAAGGCTAAATGGCTCTGGAGTAGAGTATTTCCCTTTTTTCCACATGGAAGACTAGAGCCAGCTGAGGCTGTTTATTCCCCTTCCCCTAGGTCAGTGAAGCCCTAATAAAACATCTGCAGATTATGTTCTGATTAAGTAGTTTCTCCTGGGGGCAGACCTTTTTTAGAACAGAATGGGCTGAGGCATTTCAAAATGGTTCCCTCATTTCCCTTGTAGTATGCAGGAGCGTTTTTTCCTCCAGGGTTTATTGTGAGAACCTAACTGAAGTCTAGAAGGTAATCCCCACGAATGTGTGGGTTCTCTCCCGTTAGTGATTCACCTGGTTTTTCACTCTCAGAGTTGTATATGCTGAGCCTCCTGCAATTCATCAAATACAGTTCTGGTTTCCCTGCCCTGACACTGGTTCCTGCCCAGATTTCAGTGTGAGTTTCTTTTCTGGTAAGTTATGATTCTCTGTATTCACTTGTTGGTCTTTCCAATTTTGGGGACAGTGGTTTGTCCTGTGACCTTTTTTACAATTTTTTACAATTCTTGTTTTACAAGATTTCTTAATTTTCCAGTTTGTTCAGAATTTTATGTGTTGTTAGGATGGAGTAGTGGCTTCCAAAATTTAGTAATGCTGAGATCTCTGACAAGCATTTCTAAACTGCACTGTTTTTACAAAATACAATTTTTCTATTATCTGTTGGCACAGTGACACTAGAGAGGCAGGTTAAAGCAATGTTATAACTTGAAGCAATTAGGGTGTTTTGGTTGCAAATAACAGAAAACTCAAAACTCAAAAGGGCTTCAATAATAAGGACATTTATTACCTCATTTCAGAAGTAGCCTAGAAGTAAGATGATAATTCTAGGGTAGTTTAGTTCAGAAGCTTACAAGGTCCTCAACTGCCCAAATTCTATCTTTCTGCCCTACTGTCTTCAATAAGGACTTTTGTCCTCAGACTGTATTAGTGTCATACCTTACTTTTTGTATTGTAATGGTAATTCTGCAAGATGTTACATTTTGAGGAAATTTGTTATAAGAAATTATAAGTAATTATAAGGAATCTCTGTATTATTTCTTATAACCCTATGTGAACCTACAATTCAAAATATAAAGTTTAATTTCAAAAAGCTGAGACATACAAGTAGCTTAATATTAGAGACTAAATGATTTTTTTCAGGATATTTGGACATGTGAATAAAGAAAATGGTAGGAAAGGGGCCTAGTGGGACTTAAAGTTTGTATTTTATCTTGCCGGTGATATCGTACCATTATGTTAAATTTTGAATTGCTAGTGTAACAAAATATTATAAACTTAATGGCTTAAAATGACAGAAATTTATTATCTTACAATTGTGGAAGTCAGATGTCTGAAATGGGTTTCACTGATTTTTTTTTTTTTTTAAGGTTAAGATACCTGCAAGGCTATATGTTTATGACTTTTGTGGTAACGATAAGGAAAAATCTGTCTCCTTGTTTTTTCCAACTTAACTAGAGATGACTTTCATTCCTTAGCAATTAATTTTCCCTCCATTTTCAAAGCCAAGATAGTGGCATTTTCAGACATTTCAATGACTTCAACCCCTTGTTCCTCTTTTACTTAAAAGGACCAGGATCATCTGAAGATTGTTAGCTTAATCATACCTGCAAAAATCCCTTTCATGCAGGTTCTAGGAATCAAGGCATTGGACATCTCTTGCAGAAGCATGATTCATAGACATTTATTGCCGATAACTTCTAAGACAGCAAAAAGAATTGAAGGGTGAAATTGAGTACTTGAAACATTAGGTGTTTAAGTAAAACTTGTTTTGCAGTTGTTTATAATGGTATAATTTACCTATTCGCCAGAGTCTTCCAATCCTGGGCCCATGGCTGGACTTGGATGGAAAAATTTAATGATAGAATTATTTTTGCTCTAGATTGTTGGGTCAGATCATGGATGTTCTTTCAGTAATATTCCTGTTGGACTTTGTCTGACATTTCACTGTGTCCCAATTTCTGTTGCTGCTTCAGATCTGGAATTATTTCAGACTGCAGACATGCAGATGTGCACAACCATGTGTTAAATGGTGTCTAATTTTTGCTGCCTCTTTTCAAATAAGCAAGATCCAGTGGTGGTCTATCTTGTATGATACTGTTGTATTGAAAAGGCTGGGGTTCTTTAATTCTCATTGGCTTGTTTACTCTGAAGATTCATTAGAAAAGTGGGTGCTGATTGCATGGGATTCATCTGTTCTACTTTGCCTGGGGTAGATATTAATATCAAAATTGAGAACATTCTTGTGCAGTGCAAAATTTACTATAATTGTTCAAAGTGAAAAACGATTCCATATGACTTCTACATTTCTTTTGTCTTGAGCCAGGGAAAAATAATTTTGCTGAAATTTTTCAATAAACAGGCTGTCATCTATTCTTCTTTTTCATCTCTGAAGGTGAAATATCCATAGACACGATTCTCAACATTTTTCTTTAAACGTTTATACAAAGGACTGATAGAACCAGATTTATAGTTAAGGACATATTTTAACTACAGGGTAAAGGATGTGTAATTTGTGTAATAAGAATGACTTGTATTAATATTTATATTAATCTTTGTCAGATTTTCATGGTATTTTCCTATTTAAGTGAGATTAGAGTTTATATGAAATTGTCCTTGGTTAGATTTTCATATATTTTCCTATTTAAGTGAGATTAGAGTTTATATGAAATTGTCCTTGGATACTGCTGAACAGGACAGATATTATTAGTTAAAGCAACATAAACATACGTTGTATTTACTTACTGAGTCTGTTGAGTACAAAGAACTTCCACAGAGATATTTCACATGATTAGAAAATGTGAAACGCCACCAAACTAATTTGCTCCATGGCTTAACCAACTATACTGTCATTTCATGAAATTTTAACAAAGTTAACAATAAATTGTAAATGAGTTCAGTCTTATTACTTGCTACAGAGTAGCAAAAAGAGGTAGAAATGTGAAATGGAAAGCCAGTGAAATTAACATTTAAAGCAGCAATCAATGAAAGTATCATTTAGAATCTCAATATATGCTAGGCTCCTAGACATGGAATTCATAAAGCAGAACTTCTAAAATTTTGGCTACAATTTCTGTTGTACTTGAAGGCAGCACTGATACCTACTTGCTGACATCGTTTTAAATTCTCTTTTCAAAAGCTGAATAGTAATGATTACCTTACCACCATTACTTTGTAACTATTTGACATGATTTATCCCTGAATGTCAAAAAGATTTACTATAATACCTTATTATAAATTTAGTAATTCCTTAGCATCCTTGGGATAATGTGGTTTTCCTATAGTCAAGTGTAATGTGAATGACAGAGACAAAATGAGAATTCACTTCTTTGTCTTTAGGCCCCAAGTATCTGCGCTAAGATGCATATTCTCTTTTGGACAGTGCTAGAATTAGCTGATCACTACTAGACTGTGAAATGTTTCTGTACCTGCAGGGGGCTATGTTTTGTAACCAAGTTTACTACAGAGAGCCTTTTTAGAGGAAAACATAAACCATAGTGAAGGAACACTAGAAACTACCTGTCTAGAGTTGCTGAAAGAATCGGGAATTGGAAAACAGAGATGTGGAAAACTGATAGTTGCTTTTTGACATTTGAATGGTTATTACATCTAGCTCCTGAAGTTCTAACATCTAGAATTAACGTGAAACATGCTTCAGTCTAACATCAAGGCTTAGAAAATTCGAAGTCTCCATTGATTGACTCTGTTGCCTTGTAGGTGTGAGTTCCCCATCTCTCAAGTGTTAACTGCAAGCTGAATTGCCGTTTTCTCCATATGTTGCTGAAAGAATTGCCTGTGTTGTGCAAAAGACTAGATGACAGGGATATGATCTTATTTCTCTTTATATTTTTTTTGATGACTTAGCCTAACAAAGGGAGAGGCTGAGGTATCTAACCGCCCAGTGAAGGATAGAATAATCTGACCCCCCCATGAAAGAAGACTATGCAGATTCACAACCGGAAAATCTAGTTGAAGTCAGTGAGAATTGCCCCTAATTATTCCTGGCGTATTATTCTCTGTTTGCTTGCAAATAGCAGAAATATACATTCTAGGCCATAAATACAACTCACTATGTTGATCTTTCTTCTGTAATGTATACTCTTAAACATTTTAATGTTTGTTATCTTTCTCTTCTACAAACCGCATAACAATTCTTTAGGAATCTTACTCTTCTGAGCTTTAGATGTGCGTTGGTAACTTGTAGCTAAATCAGAATAATGATGGAAATAGTTTAGTGCTGTTATTTTTGTTTGGGAGAACATCCTGGATTTGTTCCATCAGCACCATCCTCAAGAGACTCTGATTGTTTTGCCTGGTCCTTGAATTCTAGTGAAATGTACACATTGCTGGTACTCTCCCCAACATGGCAGAGCTACCATGGAGTTCATAAATTTCCTAATTTCTCTAAGAATTCCGGGAAGAATATAGACAGTGATTAGATTTCTTAGTAGTACTACATAATAATGATATTAGGTACATAGGTCTGAGGAGGGGAAAACAAAGCGCAAGTTCTTGAGTTGAGATACTAACCAGTGTTTCTTCAATGAGATATATCGCTTTTATTTATTCTATTCTGTAGTTTCCTACTTCAGTTTCTTCCTTTTCCCACTGATTGATATTTCCCTCAGTATCTGGCCAAAATGAGAGATTATCTCCTATGACCCAATCCAGATTAAATCTTAAAACAGACAGACACGATGAGGTCAAAGAAACATTTGAATCTTGGGTAAATATCCTCTGGATTTATATTATAGACTTTATCTGAAAGATCGAGAAGCATTCTTCAGTTTAATGAATTGAATATGATTGGGCTCTGGATTAAATCACTCTGTGTCATTCAGCCAGAAGATCAACTTATTACTGCACCTGGTTCCATTTAAATATTTTATGAGACACACAACTGGGGAAATGTGAAGCTGCTACCATGAGAGTAGAAGCCAAACACCTCCAGAGGTTATTTTATGTAGCATTGTGCCACTCTGTACAATGAAAAATGGTATTGAGAACTAAAAAAGTATTTCAATAGAGAAAATAATTTAAAATAGAAAAAAAAAACAAATAGGACATTGACTGACATACATTCTTTTAGTTGTGTGAATATACTTGAACATAAATCTAAAGACATAAGAAAAGCAGGTTGAACAGTTTTATCTATACTTCTACATGAACACCTCTTAGTATCTTGAGGTATTCAAGCAATGAATTTTGATACTTAAAAATTTTAGAAGTAAGTTTTGCTGTTGCATTAATTGAAAAAAAAAAACTGTAAACATCATATAAATGAGCATAACCATTCCCTCGATTACTAATATCAAACATCAACAGTTAAAGACTACAAGGAAATCAAATCACCATTCTTGTCTACGTTTCTCCTTTGTTTTATTCTCTTGAGAACTTTTTTTCTGGTACAGTTAATCTTGACGTGACCAAAAAAATTGCAACCTCATGGTGCAAAATTAGTTTACCTTTCTTTCTAAATCCTCACATACAGAGCATTTTTTCTTTCCTACCTTCGTGAGTACCATGTAATAAATAAGTGGGTCTGTTAAAGGAATGATAATGTTTAAAGAATATATTGACATCCTTTTTTTCAAAGTGCTATGGATTTTGTTCTTGGTAAATCTAAGTTTTGCGACTTTAACTGTTCTCTTATGCCCCAAATAAAGTGTGACTTCACTGAGAAAAAGAGTAAAACCCTTATCCCAAGAGCTAATGCACAAGAGTTTCACTTATAGCCAGGGAATATCTATCTATCTACAAAATTGATCCCTCTCTTTTTCTTTAGTCATTGCTAAGTTCTGGATGTGGTAAGGTGATTAAGAACCCTCTTTGTATGAAAAATGATCTTTAACATATGTCACATGTTCCTACTGAGACAAGTTGAAGGTAGTTAAGCAAGTTCTGGCATTCCTGCCTTGACTGATTGGTGAAATCCAAGGGAGTTCCTCAGTTCTTAGGGAAACTTGTCTGTTTGGTGAGGTCCAACTAACCTGTTAAACACAGCAGACATAATGCTTCAGTCTGACCACGATTTTAAGGGTTCATTAAAATGTTTTAAAACTTAAAAATTGTATTTAAAAAAAAGCTTTTAGTGAAAGAAAATGTTTTATGTTTTAATATATTTGTTTTATGCCAATGTACTTTAAAAACCTAATTTTAATATTTTTATGGAGGAAGAAACCTAGAAATGCAAAAGTGCCTAAGAGCCATGAAAGTGATAATGTTTCCCTGCTCCCTTAGATCTATAAACATAATGAAAGAGAGCAAGGACAGAAAAAAATATTCTGTGTAATGGTATAATGTTATGTTTTATAGATTCTGGACATTCCAAAAATAAATTTCAGCCAATTTATCAATCATTCACTAAATGGGTACTAATTACTTTCAAGCTGAAGTGAGAGCTATAATGTGAATATATTCCAGCATGTTTCAATTGGGGGTCCAAAGATTGTTGTTTGCTGCATTCATGAGAAAACTACCATTCCACAGGACCCTGTTTTTATCAGTCAGTTACCAAAGACAGCACTAGTTCTCTACTTCATTGCCTTCGTAGGTTGGATGATCTGTGATGATATGATTGTGCTGCAATGTATTGCCCAAATCTTTCATCTGAATGCAGCACCTGGTCCCTCTTCAATATTTTATGGAACAGAAAACTCATGAATAAAGCCAGAACAACTACCCCTAGCAGATGCCAAATTCTTCCTAAGGTGGTTTTATGTACCTACATATGGATTTCTCCATGGTGTTTCCTGATACTATCTTGTTGACAGCAGAACTTTGAATTGGGTATAAAAAAGCCCTGATTCTTGCCTCCTGTCTCCGCTGTCCCCTAAGTTTTTTGACCTTGAACTGGAGATACATTCCATCTTGGATTTCATGTGTTTAATTAAAAAAGAAAAAAACAAACAAATAAACAAAACTAATGATTCCTGGGATCTTTTCTACCTCTAAGTGTCAGTAGTGCCATAAAACTGTTATGTTGTGTTTTATCGTGTTTTTATGAGAAGTGCTTCTATTGCCGTCTGGGTTCTGAACAACAAATCAGCAATTGGTAGAATCTCCTACTGAAGAGGAACCCTGGAAATTGTCCACAGATAAATATATAATATATGAATAAAACATCCAAGCTGTAGCATACCTGCCCACATTTTTGGAGGCTCCTTTATAATAGCTATATGTCAATGTTGTCTAGCTCATATCCATGGGATGGTTAGATACTACCCTTAAATAAGAATTGCACTCTAAGTTAACTTGACCTTGATCTGTGAAACCTCATGGAGGTTAATCTGCCTTTTGTGATTGGCTTTTTGACCATCTGATATTTACTAGGAAAGATAGAAGAAATCAGGAGGGTGGTTTTAAGCTTTTAATAATGAGGAAGGTTGTTAACTATTTATAGCCTCTCCTTGGTGCTGGCTTGTATGTGGCCTCAATTTCTTAAAACTAATGATCTATATCAAGATCTAGGTATCTAGCAATGTGACAAAAGGCCTTAAATACTGTAAATGTGAATCATATTTTTATACTGCTTTATTGTAAGTTAATTAAGTGTGGTTTTGTTTAATTTTGAAAGGTGCACAGCATAAATTGATATATTTGTATATGATTGCATCTATAATAAACTAAATAGAGGTATTATTTTCCTTTTATTAAAAAAGAAGTGGCTGAGGGGCACCTGGGTGCCTCAGTGGGTTAAAGCCTCTGCTTTCAGCTCAGGTCATGATCCAGGGTCCTGGGATTGAGCCCAGGGCTCTCTGCTCAGCGGGGAGCCTGCCTGCACCTCTTTCTCTCTGCCTGCCTCTCAGCCTACTTGTGATCTCTGTCTGTCAAATAAATAAATAAAATCTTAAAAAAGAGAAGTGGCTGAATCATAAATAAATACATCCTAATGTACTAGCTAGGTCTTCCAATACAAAAATGAATAGAGAAAATGGTAATGGAACATCCTTATCTTGTTTCCAACCTCAGGAAAAAACAGACTCATTCAGTAGATTGTTGCAATCAATACTCTATAGATATATTTGTTAGAAATGAGGTAGTTGAGCCAGTTCCCTTATATTTCTAGGATGCTGAAAGTTTAAATTGTGAAAGATCATTGAATTTTATCAAATTATTTTTCTGCATTAATAAGATAATTATGACTTTTTCATTGTTTTATAATGTTTTTAAATGCATTGATGACTTTTTAGGCCCTGTTTCACACCTAGCTTCATCTGTAAACTGCTGTCATATAAAACCAGTTTTTGAAACACTCCTTTCTCACCTACTCAAGACCTCTTTGTGGCAAAATCCCTTCTAGGTGTCTATATTCTTGGTCTCTAATTTTTGCCTTCCTATTTTTCAACATTTTCTTAAAGTCCTTAACACAAAGAGAATTTGAAAGAATTGTATGGTGAAATCCAGTGTACCCGCAATCTAGATTCTGCCATTATTCTTCTATTATTGTTTTTATTATCTGTTAATCTCTCAATTCATCACTTATTTGAGGTGTTTTGAATTAAGTTGGAATCATCAGTACACTTCACCAATAAATACTTCGGCATGTGTATAATCAAAGCTTTCCTTTTTTACCTGGAGGAGGAGATCTAAAATTGCTGTCCTTTCTTGAGTGGCTGAGAAAATTGAAGTAATCCAAGTTTTGAGCTTTCTTTGTGTGAAGGTTTCCACTTACTGACTCAGTATTTTCAGACAGACCTAGGATTCTGTTTCCATTTTTCATTTCCTCTTGACTTACACTACATATATTTTTGAAATTTATTTTTGTGTAAGTGTGGATTCACAAGATGTTGGAAGGAATAATACAGAAAGGTCCCATTTACCCTTCACTCAGTTTCCCCGAATGATAATATATAACAGTATTCCAGTATTATAATGAAGAAATTAACATTGATAAAATCTACCAAACTTATTCAGATTTCATCAGTTTTTACATGCACTCATTTGTGTGTGTGTATAGTTCTACACAGTTTTATCACATGTGCATATTCATGTGGCCACAACCACACTGAAGGCACAGAATGGTTCTGTCATCCCTCATGCTATCTTTAATGGGAACAGTGGTCTCCTTTCCTTCATCCCTAACACCTGAAAAACACTCCTCTGTCTTCCCTTTCTATTATTTTGTCATGTCCAGAATGTTATATAAATGAAATCATATAATACATTATCTTTTGGGATTGGCTTTTTTTTTTTCTAGTGACCAAAATTCCCTTGATGCAAGTTATTGGATGTATCTGTTACCTTTCTTGCTTAGTAATATTCCAAGGTATATGTATAACACAGTTTGTTTAACCATTCACTCACTGAAGGATGCTTAGGTTGCTTCCAGTTTGGGGTTATTAGGAATAAAGCTGCATCAAATATTTGTGTGCAGGTTTATGAATGGCCTCAGTTTTTCTCTCTGACTTGCATCATAATTTATCCCCTTCATGGGTCACTACCAACAATAATTAATAATCCTATATTATCTCTCCTCTTAAGATCCTTTTTAAAATTCCCATATCCCTTTGGGTATTGCCTTATTTCTCTGTTACTCTATCATCAGGAAAATTACCTTGAGGCAATGGTACCTTCCAAGTATGCTACCAGGCAAGCTTTTTCACGTGTCCTAGAATAGAAATGCTCAGAGAATTAAAATGCTTTAAATATTTGGTTTATTAAATCAATACAAAATACACTGAGAATTGAAAGAAAGACTTAGGGTAAGCTTCCAAATTTAGGATAAGGTGCAAACAATTATGTGGAAGACACACACTCACTGATCTTTGGTAGCACAATGGCCCTTATTTGTCTCATTGTATAAGAGCCACAAATGGCTCTTATTTGTCTCATTAAAATACACCAATCTTGGAGCTACTGTTTATTTATCTCACTGTTTCACCACCATACACCATACACACTTATACAAAAATAAATTTCACCATACACAAGTCTTCTAGTATCTATATACAAAATGAGTCCTGACTATATATATTCCTTATCATCTCTCCCTCTACCATTCCAGTCAACACCTCAATCAAATTTTTCTTTTAAGACTAGCACAATATGAGCTTAAAACATTTCATAGGAAATAGGTTTCTCCATAAACCTGCCAGAGTTCTCTTTGAACAGTGAAAGTTCCTTTTCCAAATCTTTTAGTTTCCAAGCATACTTTAGGTCTCCACAATCTGGCCCCTTCTTCTTTCTCAGACTTCTTATTTTTATTTTTTTCCCCCCTGAGTCAGTCTCTTATCTGACCATTCCTCAGACACTGCCAGTGAATCCCAGGGATAGTTTCTTTGCTGTTGTAATCCTCTGACTGGAATGCTCTCAGAACAGTTAGTCACAGGGATTTTCACCTCATCTAGGTATACGCTTTCATATCACTTCCTCAGAGACCATGTTCTTATCTGTGTTATTGACAAGAGCCAGATTCACCCTTACCACCTGTCATTTTCTATACTCTTTCTGACCATTTCTTCTAAAGAAAACTCAAAATTTTCAAAACTTTCAGAAATAAGAACACAGACATGTTTATATATATAACATGTTGTATGTTTTATATGTATGTATTATAAATGTGTTCTGTATCTACTATGTGTGTGGATCTTGCTTTTCTCTCTGCAACTCTGACTTTATCCTCTCCTTTAACCATTAAATTCTGTTGAGATAAGAACACCTAGATTAGTAACAGAAACGTATCAGATGTTGACTAAAAATGGGTAAAATGCGTGAATAAATGTGAACAGCAAAAATAAGATAATCTGGGTTTTCATAACTTAGTCTTCTCTTGCAGATTTATCCCATGATTTTGTCTTCTTTAAGTACCATGTAACAAAGTACATGTTAAGATCTTTACATGTCTGATGTTTTTCAAATGTTGTGAAATACAGGTGAAAAGGCATCAAACCAATGAAAATATTTATGCCATGGAATCGGATACACATTACATAGTTTCTAAATCTCTCTTTTATTACTGTTAGTTGTATTAAATTGCATTGCAGTTTATAAGATTTTTTTTTGGTTCATTATCTTAATTTAATCTCCAAAATAATCCTGTGAGTTACAAAGTAAGACTTTTTTTTATATCTTTTTTAATAAACAGATTTGGGGACATTAAGTGCACTATTCAGTAATACCTAATTAGTGGCAGAACTAGGATTTGAATCCCAAATCCTTCACTCTTTCAAATATACTACATTGTCTTTTCAAGTTACACTAGCATGTAGGAAATAGAATTCATTGGTGAATTTTAGCTCATTGACGCTATACTTTTTTTTCCCTAATAGTTGTGCTTAGACTATTTTGAATTACTGTTTCTTACTGAATTAACAGGTATTTAAAGATCTATCCATTTGATCCTATGATTTTTCGCTAATTAGTTTTTAATGCTGTTCAATCCTGTTCGTGTGAAACTTCAACATTACGTTTTGATTTAAAGTTCTTCTCTTGCCATCATGCCAGAATTGCTTGACTTAATTGTAGCTTTGTGAAAGAAACCTTCCCTGGGGTTGTGACAGCCAAGACTGAGGGGGGTGCTATCTTATCTGAAAGGGAAATGTTGCCTTTGCCTGCAAATTAACTGTTAAAGTTTCTCTGAACATTTCTACTCCTTCTCTGTACAGGTGGGCAGATGTTGAGTCTTTCATGGAGCACATTGGTATATGCCTCTGAGAACCCTCTTTTTCTGATGTTTTCCAAGAATGGAAGCTGTAGCTTGGTTATGTCACCTTCTTGATTTACCTCTGTCTTTGTTCCACTCTCCCAGACCTGAGCTTTGAAGGTCCCATAGCTTTTTGGTGAACACTTGCCCCATCACTTTCTTGTAAACTGGGACAAATTGTAGAAACAAGGGATGATTCAGCTTATTCTAGGTCCATCTTACTCTTTACCCCACAGAATTAGGTGCTGTGTTGCTCAAGAGATGCGAAATAGGGTGGTTCACATATCTCAATAAAGCTATTTTTGAATATTTATGTATCTTTGACATATAAATATTATATGTAAGGTGTACAACTTGATGTTATGGTATATGTATACATTGTGAACAAATCATCACAATCAAGCTAATTAACATTTCTATCACCTCTACATAGTTATCATTTTGTGTGTGTTAAAATTTAAGATCTATCTTCATGAATTTCAAATATACAATACAGTAATTTTAAACTCTCGCCATCATGTTGTACATTAGATCTCTAGAACTTACTCATCTTGCTTAACTGAAAATTTGTATTCCTTGACCAATATCACCCCTTATCCACCCCATTCCCTAAACTCCAAAAACCACCATTGTACTCTGGTTCTATGGTTCTAGAATCTGGTTTCAGATTCTACATATAAGTGAGATCATGCACTGTTTGCCTTTCTGCATCTTGCTTATTTCGCTTAGCATATTGTTCTCTCCAGTTCCTTCCATGCTGTTGCAAATGGCAGGATTTCCTTCTTTTTAAATGTGTATCTGTTGCAAGACTTTTTCTTAACGATCCTTCAAAGCACCCCTGGCTTGCCTATAGGCATGAAAAACAGCCATATCTGTTCCAATGAAGAATGCTGATGTATAAGGCATTCCAGACTCCCCTATGGGGAAATGGTTTGTCCACAACTGGAAGCCCTTAGAATGCAGAGGTTCCTTTTTACCCATTATTCATAAGCATGATTCTGAGCTGGGATGTCCTGGTTAGGAAAAAATACCATAAACAATAATATGATGTTATATAAACAATGACAGTTTTTAAATACCGTGTTTTGACTTGAAATACAGATGATAAACTTCCTTTTCAAATCACATGGAATTCAATTTGCTGGATTTATGTTTAGAATTGAAAGATCGAGATAGAAAGTCAGACTAATTGTACGTGGTGATAAAGATGTACCTTGCTTTAGTGGCAACTGATGCAGATAAACTGTCAGAGATGAAAGAGCTGGCTGGAATGTTTTTACCTATTTAACAAAGATGACATGGAATACAAAATCATACATTGAATCAGCGACTTTGGGAAAGAAAGATAACTGCAGGGAGCTTTGATATCTCAGAGATTCATAGTAAAAATTTGATTTTTTTTTTGTTAAAGTTGTGAAATCATAATCCTGTCTTTTGCAGAGTCATAAATGAAGTTCATTTTATTTAGTGCCTTGTTGCCATAATGATTTTTTAAGAGTTCAGTGGTTCATTCACACATCCATAATATAAACAAAACAAAATCATGCATGTACATTAATTCAAAAAATTTGAACTTTATTTATAATTTAAAAATTTAAAAATAAACTATTACACAAACAGTAGTTTTTAGGATAATTTTGAAAACATATTGCCAAAGATAGGACTAATTTTTTACTTCAGTTTCCAGGTTGCCTTCAAAAATTTTTGTGGTTTGGGGGTGCCTGGGTGGCTCAGTGGGTTAGAGCATCTGCCTTCAGCTAGGGTCATGGTCCCAGGGTTCTAGGATCAAGCCCCATGTCAGACTCTCTGCTCAATGGGGAGCCTGCTTCCCCCGCCTCCCCCGCTTCCCTCTCTGCCTGCTTGTGATCACTGTCTGTCAAGTAAATGGATAAAATCTTTAAAAAAATAAAAAATAAAAAAATAATTTTTGTGGTTTTAGTAGACTCAATAATAGAAATATAGTAGAAACCAGATCCAGAGAGCCATTCAAAAGAACTGATTTTATGGAATTAGGATGCTCTTCTTAGTCATTGTAGTTTCAAGAGTGATAACATTAGGAAGATGTAGAACATTGATTCTCAAGGATTAGAATCAATGAAATTTTCTGAGTTAATCTATAATCTTTCCTGCTTTATTGAGATGTAATTGACATATAACAGTATGTAAGTGTAAGGTATACAACAGGTTGAGTCGATACAATTATATATGGTAAAATGATTACCACCATAGCATAACATGAACTAACCCCTCCATTACATCATAAAATTACCATTTCTTTTTATTGGAGAGAACATCTTAGATCTAATCTCTTAAAATTTCAAGTATATAATACAATATTAAGTATAATCACTATACTGTACATTGCATCCCCAGAACTTTTTATCTTATAAGTGGAAGTTTGTACCCTTTGACTACCATCCCCCCATTTCCTCAACCCTCATGTCCTCTGGTAACCAGCATTCTACAGTTTCTATAAGTTCAGATTTTTAAGATTCCACCTATAAATGATATCTTACAGTATTTGCCTTTCACTATCTGACTTCACATAGCATGCCTTCAAGGTTCATCCATGTTGTCCCAAATGGTAGTATTTTCTTCCTATTTGACCAATGCCAAGGAGTTTTTTCCATTTTCTTTTAAGAGTTTTATGGTTTCAGATCTTATGTTTATGTCTTAAATTTATTTTGAATTAATTTCTGTGAGGGTATAAATAGGGGTCTAATTTCATTTTTGCAAAGTTTTCCCAACAACATTTATTGAAGAGACTATCCTTTCCCCGCTGAGTATTATTGGCTCCCTTGTCAAATATTCGTTGATTATATATGTGACAGTTTATTTCTAAGGTATTGATTCTCTTACATTTGCCTGTCTTCTTTTTATGCCAGTACCATATTCTTTTGATTACTATAACTTTGTAGTATAGCTTGAAATTAGGAAGTGTGATACCCCCACCATTGTTTTTCCTTCTTAAGATTGCTTTGGACAATCAGGGTCTTTGCAGTTACACCAATTTTAGAGTTTTTTTTTTTTTTTTTTTCTTATTTCTGTGAAGAATGCTATGAGAATGCCACTACATTGAATATATGGATCACTATGGGTAGTATGCACATTTAAAAAAGATTAAATTTTCTTATCCATAAACATGGGAAATCTTGGAATTTGTTTATGTCATCTTCAATTTCTTTCATCAAAGTTACATAATTTTCATTGTATAGATGTTTCAAATCCTTGGTTAAGTTTATCCCTAAGTATTTTTTTTTAATTAATTTTATTTTTTTAAACATATAATATATTTTTATCCCCTGGGGTACAGGTCTGTGAATCGCCAGGTTTACACATTTCACAGCACTCACCATAGCACATACCCTCTCCAATGTCCATAACCCCCCCCCAACCCCCTTCCCCCCATCAACCCTCAGTTTGTTTTGTGAGATTAAGAGTCACTTATGGTTTGTCTCCCTCCCAATCCCATCTTGTTTTAATTACTCTTCTCCTACCCCCTTAACACCCCATGTTGCGTCTCCTCTCCCTCATATCAGGGAGATCATGTGATACTTGTCTTTCTCCGATTGACTTATTTCGCTAAGCATGATACCCTCTAGTTCCATCCACGTCGTCGCAAATGGCAAGATTTCATTTCTTTTGATGGCTGCATAGTATTCCATGTGTATATCTACCACATCGTCTTTATCCATTCATCTGTTGATGGACATCTAGGTTCTTCCCATAGTTTGGCTATTGTAGACATTGCTGCTATAAACATTCGGGTGCACGCGCCCCTTCGGATCACTACGTTTGTATCTTTAGGGTAAATACCCAGCAGTGCAATTGCTGGGTCATAGGGTAGTTCTATTTTCAACATTTTGAGGAACCTCCATGCTGTTTTCCAGAGTGGTTGCACCAGCTTGCATTCCCACCAATAGTGTAGGAGGGTTCCCCTTTCTCCGCATCCTCGCCAGCATCTGTCATTTCCTACTTGTTAATTTTAGCCATTCTGACTGGTGTGAGGTGATATCTCATTGTGGTTTTGATTTGTATTTCCCTGATGCCGAGTGATGTGGAGCACTTTTTCATGTGTCTGTTGGCCATCTGGATGTCTTCTTTGCAGAAATGTCTGTTCATGTCCTCTGCCCATTTCTTGATTGGATTATTTGTTCTTTGGGTGTTGAGTTTGCTAAGTTCTTTATAGATTTTGGACACTAGCCCTTTATCTGATATGTCGTTTGCAAATATCTTCTCCCATTCTGTCAGTTGTCTTTTGGTTTTGTGAACTGTTTCCTTTGCTGTGCAAAAGCTTTTGATCTTGATAAAATCCCAGTAGTTCATTTTTGCCCTTGCTTCCCTTGCCTTTGGCGATGTTCCTAGGAAGATGTTGCTGCGGTTGAGGTCGAAGAAGTTGCTGCCTGTGTTCTCCTCAAGGATTTTGATGGATTCCTTTCTCACATTGAGGTCCTTCATCCATTTTGAGTCTATTTTCGTGTGTGGTGTAAGGAAATGATCCAATTTCATTTTTCTGCATGTGGCTGTCCAATTTTCCCAACACCATTTATTGAAGAGGCTGTCTTTTTTCCATTGGACATTCTTTCCTGCTTTGTCGAAGATTAGTTGACCATAGAGTTGAGGGTCTATTTCTGGGCTCTCTATTCTGTTCCATTGATCTATGTGTCTGTTTTTGTGCCAGTACCATGCTGTCTTGATGATGACAGCTTTGTAATAGAGCTTGAAGTCTGGGATTATGATGCCACCAACTTTGGCTTTCTTTTTCAATATTGCTTTGGCTATTCGAGGTCTTTTCTGGTTCCATATAAATTTTAGGATTATTTGTTCCATTTCTTTGAAAAAAAATGGATGGTAATTTGATAGGAATTGCATTAAATGTGTAGATTGCTTTAGGTAGCATAGACATTTTCACAATATTTATTCTTCCAATCCAGGAGCATGGAACATTTTTCCATTTCTTTGTGTCT
>NW_019154154.1:634098-872448 GCF_002288905.1 Enhydra lutris kenyoni | reverse complement strand
TGGGCTCTCTGTTCTGTTCCATTGATCTATGTGTCTGTTTTTGTGCCAGTACCATGCTGTCTTGATGATGACAGCTTTGTAATAGAGCTTGAAGTCCGGAATTGTGATGCCACCAACTTTGGCTTTCTTTTTCAATATTCCTTTGGCTATTCGAGGTCTTTTCTGGTTCCATATAAATTTTAGGATTATTTGTTCCATTTCTTTGAAAAAAATGGATGGTACTTTGATAGGAATTGCATTAAATGTGTAGATTGCTTTAGGTAGCATAGACATTTTCACAATATTTATTCTTCCAATCCAGGAGCATGGAACATTTTTCCATTTCTTTGTGTCTTCCTCAATTTCTTTCATGAGTACTTTATAGTTTTCTGAGTATAGATTCTTAGCCTCTTTGGTTAGGTTTATTCCTAGGTATCTTATAGTTTTGGGTGCAATTGTAAATGGGATTGACTCCTTAATTTCTCTTTCTTCTGTCTTGTTGTTGGTGTAGAGAAATGCAACTGATTTCTGGGCATTGATTTTATATCCTGACACTTTACTGAATTCCTGTACAAGTTCTAGCAGTTTTGGAGGGGAGTCTTTTGGGTTTTCCACATATAGTATCATATCATCTGCGAAGAGTGATAGTTTGACTTCTTTGCCGATTTGGATGCCTTTAATTTCCTTTTGTTGTCTGATTGCTGAGGCTAGGACTTCTAGTACTATGCTGAATAGCAGTGGTGATAATGGACATCCCTGACGTGTTCCTGACCTTAGCGGAAAAGCTTATAGTTTTTCTCCATTGAGAATGATATTTGCAGTGGGTTTTTCATAGATGGCTTTGATAATATTGAGGTATGTGCCCTCTATCCCTACACTTTGAAGAGTTTTGATCAGGAAGGGATGCTGTACTTTGTCAAATGCTTTTTCAGCATCTATGGAGAGTATCATATGGTTCTTGTTCTTTCTTTTATTAATGTGTTGTATCACATTGATTTGCGGATGTTGAACCAACCTTGCAGCCCTGGAATAAATCCCACTTGGTCGTGGTGAATAATCCTTTTAATGTAGTGTTGAATCCTATTGGCTAGTATTTTGGTGAGAATTTTTGCATCTGTGTTCATCAAGGATATTGGTCTGTAGTTCTCTTTTTTGATGGGATCCTTGTCTGGTTTTGGGATCAAGGTGATGCTGGCCTCATAAAATGAGTTTGGAAGTTTTCCTTCCATTTCTATTTTTTGGAACAGTTTCAGGAGAATAGGAATTAGTTCTTCTTTAAATATTTTGTAGAATTCCCCCGGGAAGCCGTCTGGCCCTGGGCTTTTGTTTGTTTGGAGGTTTTTGATGACTGTTTCAATCTCCTTACTGGTTATGGGTCTGTTCAGGCTTTCTATTTCTTCCTGGTTCATTTGTGGTAGTTTATATGTCTCTAGGAATGCATCCATTTCTTCCAGATTGTCAAATTTGTTGGCGTAGAGTTGCTCGTAGTATGTTCTTATAATTGTCTGTATTTCTTTGGTGTTAGTTGTGATCTCTCCTCTTTCATTCATGATTTTATTTATTTGGGTCCTTTCTCTTTTCTTTTTGATAAGTCTGGCCAGGGGTTTATCGATCTTATTAATTATTTCAAAGAACCAGCTCCTAGCTTTGTTGATTTGTTCTATTGTTTTTTTGGTTTCTATTTCATTGAGTTCTGCTCTGATCTTTATGATTTCTCTTCTCCTGCTGGGTTTAGGGTTTCTTTCTTGTTCTTTCTCCAGCTCCTTTAGGTGTAGGGTTAGGTTGTGTACCTGAGAACTTTCTTGTTTCTTGAGAAAGGCTTGTACCACTATATATTTTCCTCTCAGGACTGCCTTTGTTGTGTCCCACACATTTTGAACCGTTGTGTTTTCATTATCATTCGTTTCCATGAATTTTTTCAATTTTTCTTTAATTTCCTGGTTGACCCATTCATTCTTTAGAAGGATGCTGTTTAGTCTCCATGTATTTGGGTTCTTTCCAAATTTCCTCTTGTGATTGAGTTCTAGCTTCAGAGCACTGTGGTCTGAAAATATGCAGGGAATGATCCCTATCTTTTGGTACCGGTTGAGACCTGATTTAGGACCCAGGATGTGATCTATTCTGGAGAATGTTCCATGTGCACTAGAGAAGAATGTGTATTCTGTTGCTTTGGGATGAAATGTGCTGAATATATCTGTGATGTCCATCTGGTCCAGTGTGTCATTTAAGGCCTTTATTTCCTTGTTGATCTTTTGCTTGGATGATCTGTCCATTTCAGTGAGGGGAGGGTTCAAGTCCCCTACTATTATTGTATTGTTGATGTGTTTCTTTGATTTTGTTATTAATTGGTTTATATAGTTGGCTGCTCCCACGTTAGGGGCATAGATATTTAAAATTGTTAGATCTTCTTGTTGGACAGATCCTTTGAGTATGATATAGTGTCCTTCCTCATCTCTTATTATAGTCTTTGGCTTAAAATCTAATTGATCTGATATAAGGATTGCCACTCCTGCTTTCTTCTGATGTCCATTAGCATGGTAAATTCTTTTCCACCCCCTCACCTTAAATCTGGAGGTGTCTTCGGGTTTAAAATGAGTTTCTTGTAGGCAACATATAGATGGGTTTAGTTTTTTTATCCATTCTGATACCCTGTGTCTTTTGATTGGGGCATTTAGCCCATTCACATTCAGGGTAACTATTGAGAGATATGAATTTAGTGCCACTGTATTGCATGTAAGCTGACTGTTAATCGTATATTGTCTCTGTTTCTTTCTGATCTACTACTTTTAGGGTCTCTCTTTGCTTAGAGGACCCCTTTCAATATTTCCTGTAGAGCTGGTTTGGTGTTTGCAAATTCTTTCAGTTTTTGTTTGTCCTGGAAGCTTTTAATCTCTCCTTCTATTTTCAATGATAGCCTAGCTGGATATAGTATTCTTGGCTGCATGTTTTTCTCGTTTAGTGCTCTGAATATATCATGCCAGCTCTTTCTGGCCTGCCAGGTCTCTGTGGATAAGTCTGCTGCCAATCTAATATTTTTACCATTGTATGTCACAGACTTCTTTTCCCGGGCTGCTTTCAGGATCTTCTCTTTGTCACTAAGACTTGTAAATTTTACTATTAGGTGACGGGGTGTGGACCTATTCTTATTGATTTTGAGGGGGGTTCTCTGAATCTCCTGGATTTTTATCCTTGTTCCCTTTGCCATATTGGGGAAATTCTCTCCAAGAATTCTCTCCAATATACCTTCTGCTCCCCTTTCTCTTTTTTCTTCTTCTGGAATCCCAATTATTCTAATGTTGTTTCATCTTATGGTGTCACTTATCTTTCGAATTCTGCCCTCGTGGTCCAGTAGCTGTTTGTCCCTCTTTTGCTCAGCTTCTTTATTCTCTGTCATTTGGTCTTCTATATCGCTAATTCTTTCTTCTGCCTCATTTATCCTAGCAGTGAGAGCCTCCATTTTTGATTGCACCTCATTAATAGCTTTTTTGATTTCAACTTGGTTAGATTTTAGTTCTTTTATTTCTCCAGAAAGGGCTTTTATATCTCCCGGGAGGGTTTCTCTAATATCTTCCATGCCTTTTTCGAGCCCGGCTAGAACCTTGAGAATCATCATTCTGAACTCTAGATCTGACATATTACCAATGTCTGTATTGATTAGGTCCCTAGCCTTTGGTACTGCCTCTTGTTCTTTTTTTTTGTGGTGAATTTTTCTGCCTTGTCATTTTGTCCAGATAAGAGTATATGAAGGAGCAAGTAAAATACTAAAAGGGTGGCAACAACCCCAGGAAAATATGCTTTAGCCAAATCAGAAGAGATCCCAAATCGTGAGGGGGGAGAAAGGGGTTAAAAAGAGGTTCAGAAAGACAAAAAAAATGAAACAATTAAAAGAAGAAAACGAATAAAGAAAAAATATAAAAAGGAAAAAAAAATATATATATTAGATAAACTAGTTAAAAAACGTTAAAAAAGAAAAGGGTAAAAGTTAAAATTTTAGCAGAAGCAGAGAAAAAAAAATTGAAAAAGAAAAAAAAATTAATTTAATTGCAAGGATAAAGAATCATCAGGAGAAAGCCATGAGCTCGGTGCTTTGCTTTCTCCTCCTCTGGAATTCCGCTGCTCTCCTTGGTATTGTAACTGCATCCCTTGGTAGGTGAACTTGGTCCTGGCTGGATTTCTTGTTGATCTTCTGGGCGAGGGGCCTATTGGAGTGATTCTCAAGTGTCTTTGTCCCAGGCGGAGTTGCACCGCCCTTACCAGGGTCCGGGCTGAGTAATCCGCTCGGGTTTGCTTTCGGGAGCTTTTGTTCCCTAAGCACTTTCCGTAGAGTTCCGAAGGATGGGAATGAAAATGGCGGCCTCCCAGGCTCTGGCCTGGAGGAGCCGAGAGCTCGGGGTCCCACTCCTCAGTGCGCCCTCAGAGAACAGCACTCAATTACTCCCGTCACCCTGGCCTCCGGCCGTGCTCCGAGCTGACCAAGCCTACGACCGGTTCAAGGTAATCCCGAGCTGAGAGCTCACTCCTCGGCTCTGTCTCTGTAGCCAGCTTCCCCGTTCTAATACCTGCAAGCTCTGCGACACTCAGACACCCCGATCCTTCTGTGACCCTGCGGGACCTGAGGCCACGCTGACCCTGCGTGGGCTTCACCCCGGTTAAGCCTCTGGAGCGATGTCCCTCAGTGGAACAGACTTTTAAAAGTCCTGATTTTGTGCTCCGTTGCTCCGCCACTTGCTGGGAGCCGGCCCCTCCCCCCGCGGTCTATCTTCCCGTCGCTTTGGATTCACTTCTCTGCCAGTCCTACCTTTCAGAAAGTGGTTGATTTTCTGTTTCTAGAGTTGCTGTTCTTCTTCTCTTCGATCTCCCGTTGGATTTGTAGTTGTTTGCAATCTTTAGATAAGCTATCTAGCTGATCTCCCGCTACCTGAAGTAGTCTCAGCCTGCTACTTCTCTGCCATCTTGACTCCTCCTTGATCCCTAAGTATTTTTGATGGCATTGTAAATTGGGATGTTTTCTTTATTTCTTTTTCTGATGTTTGTCACTGTATATAGAAACACAACTAATTTTGTCTATTGATTTTATATCCTCAAATTTGCTGAATTAGCTTATTCTTTCATTTTTAGTGGTCTTTAAGATTTTCTGTGCATAATTTTATAGATTCTAAAAATAAGACAATTTTACTTCTTCCAATGTGTATGTCTTTTATTTCTTTTTCTTGCTTGTGATAGCTATAACTGCCAGTATTATGTTGCATAGGAACAGTAAGAGTGGGCATACCTTTCATTTTCCTGATTTTAAAGGAAAAGCTTTCAACCTTTCACCATTGATTATGATGTTAGCTATGGGCTAGTCACATATGGCCTTTATTATGTTGATATTGATCCCTTCTATACCTAATTTATTGAGAATTCTTATCATGAAAGGATGTTGAATTTTGTTAAGTGCTTTTTCTGCATTTGATTTTATCACATAGTTTTTGCTTTTGATTTATTAAGACATGTCATACTCTGTTGGCATACGCTGAACCATCCTTGCATCCTAGGGATACATTCCAAAAGTATAATGCCGTCAGTAGGTTACTGAATTCAGCTTGCTAATATTTTGTTGAGAGTTTTTGCATTTATAGTCTTAAGGAATATTGACCCATAGTTTTCTTTTATTGTGGTGTCTAGTGGTACCGGGTATCAAGTGCATGGACATGTGGTGGCAACAGGTCCAGGGAAGCATTATGTCTCGTTGGTTCAGGTTCCTGGTGTTCACAGCATTCGCCACTGTGCGTTCCTTGTAGAGCACTCTTGGTGTCCACACTGGATGCAAGGGCCGCTGGGTTCCTCAGCAATGGCACTGGCTAGGGCTGTTGACTAGGGAAAGGGGCAGGAAACATTAGTGACCAGAGTCATTTGTCTGCACATGCTCTTTTGTGGAAGCCAGCTGAAGATATCTGTGTAGTGGAGGGGACAGTTGCAGTCATATGTGTAGTGGTGTGGTCAGGCAGGTGGCAAGGACTAGAACCAACTACAGGTACATTGGCAGCTGCAGAAGCATGCAAGTGCACAGTTAGAGGGGCTAGCTGCAGGTGAGTTTGGTGGTATAGGCCAGTGACAGGGGACAGGGCCTGATTTGGTCCCAAGAAGCAGCTGTAGAGGTCCTGACTGTCAGCAGGTTCTGTGGTGACTGCACAGTTTCCCCCAGACATATACATACCATTGGAGGCAGGTGACAGACATCAGACTGGTGATATGCAAGTACACAGCTGGAGGGGCTTGAGTTGAGGTTGACTCATGGGGGTCAGGTGTATTGTCTTCACTATGCAGCTGTGGAGGACTAGGCTGGCTATAAGTGCATTTCAGGGGCTCTGTTAGTTTGTGGGGGTAAGGAGCTGGGAGGACTCCTGTGGGTGGCATGTGGCTCCTGCTGAATGGATACCATTGAAAGCTCCCGCTTTTCCTTCCTTTTTCTTCCTAGCCATCTCTGTTATGTTTTGGTTTTATTGGTCTGCATGAGGTAAAACTAAAGTGGGACTCTTGTGTGATCCCCAAAAGGCTGGGGAAGCTGGTCATTCACTCGGCTCTTTCTTTCCTAGCAAAGGGACTTCTTTCTAATTGGGGAGTTCCCAATTGGCACAGTGCAATGCTGGCTTGGGAGATGCAATGATAGGTAAAATGAAGCTGTTTCCCCTTTTTTTTACAGTTATTCTAATATTTTCTGTTCCATTTGTTGTTGAAATTTCTTGTGTACTTCAGAGCTCTCCCAGAGCTATTTTTGTTTGTGAATGGCTGTCTGATTATTGATCCCTGGGGGAGACAGACTGGGGTCTTCTACACCACTGTTCTGGTGATGCCACTATCCTATCATGATCATTCCTTTTTCATTCCAGCTCCTGTACTGTGTCTAGGGAGAGTCACTATAATTAAAAAAATATTGTCTGTTAAAATTGAGGCCTCTTTATCTGTAATTCTTCCTAACTTCTTTATCTCTCCCCCCCTCCCTATTCCCATTTCCTTCCCACCCACTTCCTTCCCTTCCTTCCCTTCTTTCCTTCTTTCCTTCCCTTTCTTTCCCTTCGTTCAATGAGAGCAGGAATCTTGTCTGCACTCTTCACTGCTATACTCCATGCAAATAACACACAGTGAGGTAATTCATAATAGGTAAATATGTACCATTTATGCATATATGGAAATAAATTCCATGAGTATATACCTTTCAGATCCCTACTGATGCTCATAATAAATTCTTAACTCACTGAGGATGATTTGACCTCAGTATTGTAAATATATTGCCTTATGTCTTCTTCTGGAAATGTTACTGTCAGGATTGATCATTGAGATCTGTGATCTGTTCAGCCTAACATTTGTATATAGTGACTGGTTGACATTCTTTTTTTCCCCCACGTGAATATCTTTTTTTTTTTTTTGGTAAGTCCCAAATTAGTTTCCTTTACCTACAGAATTAACTTGTTACATTAGTTAAGAATCAGTTAAGCATGTGTATGTGACTGACCACTCATGTGTTAAATTTATCTATTTTTAGACAAATATCCCGCTGTTTAGATTACTGTAGTTTTATGGTAAGTCTTGAAATCAGGTGGTTGAAGTTTTCTATTATAGCTCTTGTTTATTGAGATTACTTTGGTTACTTGAGATTTTTGTATTTCTATATAAAATTGAGTATCAGCTTGTCAATTTCTATAAAATGTTCTGATGTAATTTTGACTGAAACTACATTGAATCTAGTATAACCAAATTTGGAGAGAATGGATGTTGTAATAATTTCTGATTTTCCAACATGAATGTGTTTGATCTTTTTAAGTTTTTAAAAATTTCTCTCATTTACTCAAGTATTTACTCCTAGCTATTTGATGTTATTTGATAATTTTATAAATGTTATCTCTTCTATTTCATCTCTGTTAGTTTTACCTAGTACATAGAAAGAAAAACAATTGATTTACTTTTTGCATGTCGATCTAATTTTTTCTAGTATATTTTTTCTAAGTTTAATGGCATTTTCTTCTACATAACAATGTCTTCTGCAAATAGACATTTTTACTTTTTCCTTTCTAATCTCTGTGACTTTCATTTAATTATCTTCTATTACAATGTTAAACAGAATTGAGTAACTGATAATCCTTGACTTGTTTTTGACCTTTGGGAAATATTCACTGTTTCAGCATTAAGTGAATATTACTTGTTACTCTTGTTGCTGACACTGACCAGATTGAGGAGGTTGTCTTTTATTTCAGTGTGCTAAGAATATTTTCTTTAAAACCATGAATGAACATTAAATCTGTGAATTACTTTTTAATGTATCTGTTGAGGTAAGTATGGATATTTTTTTAACTCAGCTAAAGCCATCAATTGTTTTGTTTTTTGTGTGTTAAGCTAACTTTGTATTCCTGATATGAGATACAACTGGTCATGATGTAATATATTTTTTATAAATTATATGGTTAAATTTGTTAATGTCTTACTAATTATTTTTTTTAAAGATTTTATTTATTTATTTGACAGACAGAGATCACAAGTAGGCAGAGAGGCAGGCAGAGAGAGAGGAGGAAGCAGGCTCCCCGCTGAGCAGAGAGCCCCATGCGGGGCTTGATCCCAGACCCTAGGATCATGACCTGAGCCGAAGGCAGAGGCTTTAACCCACTGAGCCACCCAGGCGCCCCTCTTACTAATTATTTTTATGATTATACTCAAAAGGGATATTAGTCTCTAATTTTTTCTTCTAATATCTTCATAATATTTTGTTAAGAGGCTTATACTTGCCTGATAGAACAGCTTGAAAAGTGTTCTCTATTTCCTGAAAACATTTAAAACTGGTATTTTTAAATTTAATGTTTGAATTATAGTATTTCAAACTTTATATTTAATAGCATCTAACATATCCTTTCATCATCTCCTACCTCAAATAGAATTATTTGTCTGGGACCCTGTGGAAAATGTTTTTGATGTATGCCATGCCTCTTACTTTACTTTATTTGGGAACTATGACTAGAGGATGTATCTTTACCACAAACTAACTGCAATTTTGGCTTTCCTAAGCCCTAATAACCTTGGTAGGCCCCTTCTCTCTTGGATACAGGGAAATATCCTATGCATTTCCCTTCCTCCCTCTTTCATTTAGCACCTGCTTTGTGATCCAAAATTGGTAAATCAGATACATATATACTGTATGTTGATTTTGGGGGGGGTGGTGAGAACAAAGGGCCAAGATCAGATTGTGATTTTAACAGTAGCTGAGTGGAGAGTCCACACGTGCAATGAAGAGTACTGAGAATATGCAGTTGTGAGGAGTGGACCGGTGGTGGTGACGGTGATAGTTCCAGCAGTGGCGGCACACTGAAATTCCTTGCCAGCAGATCGACTATGACTAGTTCTATTTGGATCTCGACACAACCTGATTTCCTAGATTTTCTCTCAATTCTTTATTCTACTATGGTCCTTTCAATAAATTTCTGCTGGCAGAATCAATTTCTGTTCTTTGTAACCAAAATCATCTGCTCGTATTCTTACCATAGCATGTAGGATGCTGGCCTTTCTAGAGCAGACATCGTGTATTTACTACCCTTCCAGAGAAGACTGAGTAACCAGTTTGCTACAGTTACACAGAAGTATGACACATTTGTCTGTGGCCTAATGTTACTCTTCGATTCTAAAATAATTTCTTTGTGCCTGAAATAAGAATTATATCTATATGAAATGTATCAGCTAAGGGAGAGCTGCCTTGTAACTCTTTATGTTAAAAAAGCTACAAATGTGTATTTTTTACCTTAACGAAAAAAAAGAAAAAGAAAAAGGAGCTATCATGGAATTCTTACAGAATTCAAGGGTATTTGGAGTGAGGTATTTTTCCACTGAAAGAAAATGATAAATGGAGTTGCAGACAACTCTTATGAAAGTGAAAGACTTCAATGAGATTTTACATTGATAGAGTGCCTCAGGGAGTCAGCTTCCAAAGGTAAAGTCTAGGGTCGGGAATTGATCCTTGGGGAAGCCAGTCTTTAAAGTTTTATAAAGGTCAAAGCATTTCACCTCAGAGTTGTTTCTTAATGGCTATTCTGGATCGTTCTATAGTCAATTTGATTGATTGTGCCATTTGAGGCACCTAAAAAAAAAAAAAAAAAAAACAAACCTGCCAAAAATCAGTCAATATGTTGGCTACTTGTAGAAACAACTTAGGAAAAGAAAAATGTCCTTTTTTATGTTGAATTTCATTTAAAATTTTGTTTTATAGTGGAAAATACTTAATCTGTAACAATCACCTAAAAATAAATTGTTAGCACAGTTAAAAAACTAAATGTCAGCACAGTTAACACATATATGTGCAGACATACATATTCACGCCAAAGTTTTCTATTTGTCTTTCTAATGCCTTTTTTTGCACATCTATCTTTTTGCCCTCCAAAATTGATATTTGTAAAGATGGACAGATTAAACATATTATTGTTTAAGAACCCATGAAATACTAGGTTTAAGGCAGTGATAACAATAACATTAGAAGACATTTCTCCCTTTGGCTCCCTAGTTTTGAAATGACATAAAATCAACTAGTATCCTCCTAATCATTATAAGATGAAATATAACAAAGTTAGAATAGCAGAAAACAATGTTATCTGAAAACCAGTCAATAATTGGCTTTTTTACTTCAGCATTTCTTATTAACTATTGGAGAAAATTAGTTACATCCTTGTTAAGAGGCAACTACTCAGTAATTATGTAAACTTGAACAGGTTGGTTAATATCTCTGAACCTCAGATTCTTCAATTTCTAGATGGTAACTTTATCTGTAAGACTGGGTAATATAAGCACCTTCTAGGATGGCTGTGAAATTTAAATGGGATAAGGTAAATACAGAACTTAGTATCATGACTATCATACAGTGATGCTCAAACAATTTAGCAATAATGACCCTACTCCTTGCAGTGGCCCTTTTGACCATACAATATCTGACTCTGATCAATTAGAGCTCTTACCTAAGTAGATGAGGAGAGTGCCACTCTCAAGAAATCTAAGACAGCCAGGTTTTCCTCCAGTATTGGAGAAGACTCGGTTTTATTTCAGAAGCACCAAAAGAAGTGGTTGATGGATTTAAGAACCATGAAGTATGAAAAAGATATGCCAGACATTAAAATCACACTCAGAGGAGCTAAGTACCCACAATGAAATTGAAATAAGGACACTGAGACCCAGTGGAGAGAAATACGGGATCATATCTTGCATCTTACACTGATTCCAAGTCTTAGCTCATGAAAAGAAATGGCAGGCAGAATTCTTCAGTTTTTAAAAATTATTTCACTCCCCCTGCATTTTTCTTTCTATCTTTACTTTTTCTCCTGAGGAAGTTCCTTTCCCTCCCCCTGCTCACACACACACACAGACACGCGCGCGCGTGCACACACACACACACACACACACACACACACACTCTCTCTCTCTCTCTCTCTCTCTATCTCTCTATCTCTCTCTCTGTCTGTCTCTCATAAATAAATAAATATTTTTAAGTAAAAATAAATAAATAAGCTATACCTTCAATTTTCAGCTCTGATATTTACAGTTTGAAAACCATACACAAATTTGTTCTTCTGTGTCTGGCTCATTTCACTTAGCATCATGTTGTCCAGGTCCAACCATGTTGTCACATATGGCAGGATTTCCTTCTTTTTAAAGGCTAAATAATATTTTCTTGCACATGTATACCAAATTCCTTTATACACTCCTTGAACATTTGGGTTATTTCCACATCTTGGCTATTACAGTTCTGTAGGTAACAAGGAAGTAGATATGTCCTCAAGATCCCCATTTCAATTTCTTTGGCTTTATACCCAGAAGTGGAATTGTTGGTTCATATAGTATTTCTATTTTTAATTTTTTGAGGAACTGCCATACTGTTTTCCCTAGTAAGTTGCACCAATGATACTACTTACATGAGCAATCTAAAATAGTTGAACTTAGAGAAGCAGAGAGTATGATGGTGGTTGCCAGGAACTGGGGGAAGAGGGAAATGAGGAGTTATTAGTCAGGAGGTATAAAGTTTCAGTGCTATAAGATGAGTAAGTCTTAAAGATCTATATAGCATCATGTCTATAGTTAACAATATTGTATAGAATTTTGCTAAGAGAGTAGACTTTGTTTACTATTTTCACAGAAGAAATAAATAGGGAAGGTAGGAGGATACTTTGGGAGATAATCAATACATTTATGGCATAGATTGTCATGGTTTCATGAGGGTACAGTTATCTCCAAACTCAAATTGTATATATTAAAATATGTCAGTAATACCTTAATAAAGTGGGGTTTTTTATGTATGTCAGTCATACTTTAATAAAGTAGTTTAAGAAAACCAGAGACTGTTTAGCCTTTCTTGGGCTCAGTGATAAATTTATAATCACGTTAATCAGAAACAATTGGTTATTTTGTTGAGTCTCCTACTTAAATACTCTTATAATCTTTTGCACATCTCTATCCATACTGATTTCATTTAGCAATTCATAATCTAGTCTCTTACTTTCTTTCCAGCCATGTATTCAAGCATTTGTCTAGTACAATACACACAGGATAGCTTTATCTGTGGTTACTCAAATTTGTGTTTTTATATTTTACATGCCCTTTATTTTGAATGCCTTTCTTCTTCAACTACCTACCTAACATATTCTTTGTCTTCCAAGTTTTAACCAAAGTGATATTTTCTCTAAGAATATCTTCTACGACTATCTCTCTGACCTATGACAGAATGAGATGTTTTATCCTTTGATTGCTTATGGCATCATCTATTATCCTGTTTTTTAAAGATCTTATTCATTAGAAACCTGTCTGTTGTGCTAGGGCTACCCTCTTTTCCTTCCTAGATCTGTTTTCTAAAAACAATCGTTTGCATGCAGTCAAATGACTCCATCAGTTATGTAGCCTACTTGTGCTATGGGAGGGATATATTTAACAGGAAAGACAGTGATGGTAAAGAATCCCAATGTTTACAAATATCTATGGTCTTTGACCTCAGAAGTGAAGAAACACAAATAAATTAGTTCCTAAACCCTAGGATTCCATAGAAAACATATGAGTAAGATAAAAGAGTTTCACTACAGGGGCAGCAGATACGAATTTTCATGCTTATATCAAGATTAACAGCCAATTTTGTACACTGATAGGGCCCAGGAAAGCAGCTCACTCCACTGCTGGTGAGAGAATCTATGTCCTTGACATCCATGTCCCATGCATAGCCTATCTGGTGTTCACGCAGAACTTCCTAAAAAAGCAAAGAACAAATTTTAAGTGTAACGAAGGCGGATTTTTTCAGTTGAAAAGATTTTTAAAAGAGCAGTGGTCCTTCCCAGAATCTTTAGAATTTACCTTTGAAAGAAATAAATAAAAAATGTATGCAAAAGGGAGACAAACCCATGATAGGTAAATCATAAATCAGTGAATGAGCCCAGTGATTGTAAATGGAAGTGAGGAAAGGTTTTAGTCTTTTAGGCCAACTTTTTTAGGCTTTGAAGATTTAACAAAGCCAAGAATATCAAGATGACATAGGTGCCATCAGAGGGAGACATTGGTAGCTTCTGTAGCTTAACTGATGATCGAGAAACAAAAGAGAATAAAATATTGGGTGATGATGCAAGTAAAATTCTGCATTCTAGTGCTTGGGGGTGCAGTTTAACAGGAGGATGTGGTTAGAGGCCTGTGTGCAGAATGTGCTAGTCCTGGAGAATCGATTATGTGAAGTGCTTCCTTTGTTAGAAGGGCCCTTTTTGTTAGTTTTGTTAGGTCCCAGGATTTTCTGGGGAAGGGTAGAAAGCATATCATCAAAATGAGCCAGGAACTGGGGCAGGACCTCCAGGTCAGTACCGGAGATGCAGAATTGTGCCATTTGCCCAGGCAGACTCAAACATAGAGGAACACAGTAGTCCTTAGGTAAAGAGTCAAGTGAAATAAAGCATGGGAAAGGCAGTCAGGAAGTAGAGACGGACAGAGACAGATGGCTCAGAATACAGGTCCTTATGGAGGCAGGGAAAGCACAAGGCAAATTAGTATAAAAATTCAACAAACGTGGGCACTGGGAAGATAAAAGTGGACTTCTTCAAATTTTTGAAGAACATGAATGGACTAATTTAGAGAATATTAGAGACTCTAAGTTTAGATACAGATAATAAAGTTAGAAAATTATGGGGAGAAAGGAAGATGTCCTAGGGGACACTTTTGGGCTGTGAAACAAGAGAAGCTTTTGGGGGAATTGGCAAAGGAGGATTGGCTATAAGGGACCTGACCTAAACCCCACTCTCATAGGTGCATCCTTCAGTTTGAAGCAGACAGACAAGAACTTTCAAGAATGACTTACATGTGCATGGAGCACTGGGTGTTACATGTAAGTAATGAGTCTTGGAACACTGCATCAAAAACTAATGACGTACGTACGGTGACTAACATAACATAATAAAAAGAATAACTTACATTTGGACAGTGTCCATTGGAGTGTTTTTATGTGGAAATTATAATGAGGATACATGGAACTGAGACCTTTGATTCACTCTATTCGAGGTTCAGAATTTTTAGTTTCTCTCTCTCCTCCTCCTATGCCCCACCCCTGAACCCCTTACTGCTTTTCATTTCTTGCCTTTATATGTTTATCTTTATTTTTACTGAATAAAATTGTATTATGAAATCACAAATGTTGGTCCTACTGGTGAGGAAGTGGAAGTGGGGCTGGAAGAGCTAGAGACTGTTCCTCAGCCACCCGGGGCGGTGGGGAAGTGCTTTACACATTCAATTCTCCAGTACTAGCATGTTCTGTACAATGGGGTATTTGCCCAGTCTATGCCCGTGCCATAGGCTGGATATCTTTTCATAAGGTTAAAGGTTGCTGAATGGAATGGATTCCTAAAATTGAATTCTAAGATCTGATGGAAGAAAACAAACTTGCAAGTATTTATGAATTTGAGAAAGATCACAGATTTGAGAAATAATTGATAGAGGCTAGATAATATTTTTAAATGAACTCTGAATTTAGGAAGAAATACTTTTGAGAAATTCTAGTTCAGCATCTGTCTGAGGATAGCATGCATTTGAAGGTGGTTTAGCGTCCAGGAAACATATGTAAGAACTCTGTGGGATATAATGAATCCAACCCATAAAAAAGCTTTTATGGTCCAGTCTGAGTCAAGGGTTAGCTTGTGTGGATGATACTGAGATAGAAGGAGAGTTTTGAAATGACTGAAGAAGTGCCTGTGGAGGAAAATAAAGCAATTGGAAATAGATCATAGAAGAAAAATGGGATATGCAACATGTATTGTTTGAAGGGAATCGATTTCCAGATTCTCCACTTTCATTATACTGTTTTTATAAAACTCCCTTAGAACTTTCCTGAATTCACACCAGCCCTTTTTGTACTTTAAACCATAAGGGCACACTCCTCGCTCTACCTCTTGTAACCCAAATCTTAAAATATTGCATTGGCTGAGTTGTAAAATCCTCCTGGTGATGAGAGGATAATGTGCAAACAGCAGCTCTGATTTGGAGGAAGTTTCCCTTAAAGATTTTTCAAGCCATTCTAAATCATAGAGCTTACTGATGATGCTTGTTTATACATTTTTCTTCAAGGGTAAAACATCTCACTTATTGTGATGTACTGAACTTTCAGCAGCATAAGTTGTAGAGGTTCTTGGCCCTCATGCTTTTAAAACAGCAGTTCTTAATGGGAGGTGATCTTGCTCCCCAGGTAACATTGTGCAATATCTAGAGCCATTTTTTGTTGTCATAAATGTGTGTGTTGGTGCTACTGGCATCTAATGGATGGAGGTCAAGGATACTGCTGAACATAGTACAAATGCACAGAATCTCCATCCCCACCAGTGTCAGTAGTTCAGAGGTTGTTGGGAAACATTATTTTAAAGGTAAGCAGAATACTTTTCAGATTACCGTATTCTTCAAAGTGCAATAGATAAAACCTCTGGGTAATTAAATTTATTTTTCCAGTGACAATGATTTCTCTTTTTATTGTATATTATAGAATATTTGATATGTACTATTTAGTATTTTTATCAGAGATTTTATGTATTTATTTGAGACAGAGTGAGAGAGCACGAATTGGGGAGGGAGGGCCTGAGCGAGAGGGAGAAACAGACTCCCCACTGAGCAGGGAGCCTGATACAGGGCTCCATTCCAGGAACCTGAGATCATGACCTGTGCCGAGGACAGACACTTAACTGACTGAGCCACCCAGGTGCCCCTATTTAGTATTTTAAAAACAAACTTCTTTAAACTTAAGACAAAAAAGTGTAGATATTAATTTAAAGGTCTGAGGAGGATGAAGTTGTCTTTCTCTGTGCTCAGAATAATAATTTTTCCTATTATTTTTATAATAATTTTATTTTTCCATGGTTCACTCTGTCATCTCCATCAGCAATTTGTTAAAATATTTCCTTTTTAATGAGGTCTTCCCCAACCATACTATTTAAAATTATAATCTATCCCCACAACCATACCTCCTGTTGCCCTTCTTTGCTTAGTATTCCATGTCACTTACCACCATATAATGTATGTTTTACTTCATTATTTTGAAGAGATAAAATAATCCTTCCTCCTCCTAATTGAACATCAGTTCTGTTAGGGATATCCTGTTTGATTCAGGGCTGCATTCCCCACAACTAAATAATACATTGCAAAATATAGGTACTTAGTAAACAATTGCAAAATGAATGAAAAATCCCATTGTAATGGGGAGAAAGCTTTGAAAAGATTCTAGGGAGCAGTTGGAAGGTAGTATGAGTAAGAAATGGGAAGCATACAGAGAAAGCATTCAGAGGAAATCCATGAATTTTTTTTTCCTGCAGGATACCCAGGAAATGTGATTGAGCTTTGTAGCCAAGAGAGGCCCCTCAGAATTCTAGACTACCTGGAGAAATTGGAACTGCCCAGATCTGAGTAGTGAGCAACTAATAACCTAGCAAAGGGGAACAGACAGAAGGGCAGAGTCTGACATGAAGAACAGTATCGAAAATGATACCAGGGAGAGCTCTGGTGAGAATTATTGAGCTTTTTACTTTAGCTAGTAGGTCAGCTGACTTGGATTGACATTTAAAACTAAAATATATCCAAATTTCAGCATTTATCATGTATTATCTTGTATGGCAAACAGAAAAGACAATGGGCCCTGGCTTGATGTTTGTGATCAATAGCCAAGAACATAGAGTAACAGGTTTTGGAGAACAAGGCTGTTGTTGGGAAAGCACTTGCTCTGTGGCATTCCAGGAATGACTGACAAGAGAAGAAGGTCCAGGACATGCCAAGTGTTGAGAGCAGGCCATTAGTAATGGTGTAAGGGCTTTTCAAAATTTGAAATATTTACCAATGTGCAATGCCCCAGTTGGAATATTTTGTGTAATCTATTTTGCAGGAGAGGAAAAACAAAACAAAACAAAAAAACAAACAACAAAAACTTCTATTTGCATACAGCTTCCTGCTATGATATTTTCACACAACCATGCTGCTTAAGAGACACTCTTTGTTGTGGAGCCATTGAAGGGACTGGAGAGTCTGGTAAAGTCAGTTTTCTGGGAGACTCTCATTATTTGCATGATTGTTTGATGGAACCATTCATTCAATCAACAGACAGCAATTGGTAGTCTGCTCTGTGCCAATCAGTAAGTAGTGTGTCATGGTTAAGAACCCTGGCATTGAAGTCACACAAATCACAGCTCTTATATTTTACAAAACTGAGTTTTTTGAGAAAGAGTTAATTCTTGCATCTCACCTTCAACATATACACAAGCAATCCTAACTTGCACATACCGTGCTCGGTGTTATTGCATGTCAATGGAGAAAGGCTTCCAGCAGAAAGTGAGTTCAGTAAATGTATCAATACTTTTTTGCCACCTCACTAAGGGAAGAGATCATGAAGGATCATTCTATGTGTGACCCATAGGTGGGGTTCAAAAATATTTCCAACAACTTAAATGTCCCTACTGGAGGTTAAGCTTAAATCTTGCAGTTGAATGTGACCTATACAAAGTTTGGCAAGGTGGTATGTGGATCACCTGTTCAATATGTCATGTAGAACCATGCCAACAAACAGAAGGAAAAGTAGGTATTTTTGAAGCCTGTGCAACAGGATAATCACAGGATAAGCTTATCACAGGATAAGCTGTGTGGCTACACTGGATAATGTGAGGGGAGACCCTTCTCTTGAAGGTTACTGGCAGCAAAGTGTGAAAGCCGCCTTAGCTAGTCTTCCTGAGATTCTGAATCATAAAGCAAAAGGAATGCTGCTCCCATTCTGGGCTGTGTATTCTCAAGGGCTATTTATCTGCCTCTGCCTCACTCACTCTTTCTCCCTCTCTCCCTGTCTCTCTTTTACACTGTTACTAATTTGATGGCCAATTCTGCAAACAGATGAATTTTGAAACATTGATGAGTCAAAGATAAATATGTGGAAAAAGGATTACTGATAGATGGAATTAGAGGTATTAAAGATTAGACTAATAAAACAGCCAAAACTCTAAAGTCTCAGAGTCCTGTAATCTTGATACTGGATGTTTCTAAGGAAATTTACTGAAGGAATTGAAGTCTTTGATTGGCCCTCAGATTTCTAACAAAGCTATACTGAGTTCCCTTTAGGGAAGTACTGGAGGAGAGGCTGCCCATCATACTTTGATTTGAATATGGTTAGCTTTCCAGTGTTAAATTATGGAAATTCCCTAACAATTGGACTGTCAGGAAATAGTTTACCTATTGCTGTGGGCTATTTTTGCTGCATATTTTAAAAATAATCTTAAAGAAAATTCCAAAGAATGAGGAAGAGGTCAATAGTAATTAAATAAAACCTGTTCACACAATGGAAGTGTGTACCAAGCCATGTGGTTTCTAGGGTGACTCAGAATAGACAAATCACAAGTCGTTTGTAAACCTCATGTTTGTGAATATCCTAATGTATCCTAAGGTAAAAGATTTTGGATAACATAAATTACTGTTGTAAAAAGTTAAAAGTAACAGCAGTAGTATTGACTTTATGATTATGAAATTGTCTATCTCTTTGTAACTTGGTTTATTTATCTTAATTATTTTTTGTTTACTTAAATTTTGGAAGTTGCCATTTGTGTGTTTGGAATGTATTTTTTACTCTAATGGTCTGAAGCTAGTTTCTGGAGTTTTTCAATTGGTGCAAGAGAACTTGGCTAGGAATTGATAGTCATATTTCTAGATCATCCATATTTGAGTATATGAATAAGGGCCACTATTAGAAATTCACTATCTCAAGTACTGACTTACTATAGTTACATTTTTTGTTTTCACTGGTCCTTTTCTTTCTTCTCTCGATCTTCTGTTCTTTTAAGTTTACTGCTCATGTTTGGTATGTACTGTGAGATTGCTCTAGAAGTTCCTAAAATAGAAATGAGTCAAATGTGAGACAGCTAGGTTGTTCAGAGTATTATTTTCAATTTATCTGTGTGCTTCATAATTTTGAAATAATAGGTCCTCTTCAGGGTAAGTCTCTGAGGAACACTGGTGATTAGGGCATCCTCAAAACAAAACATTAACAAGTATGCTTTTAACAACCCAGTTGATGTATGAGGACTATTGGAATCATGGAGGAGTGAGTAGCATGAGCAGAGGCATCACTGCCAACATGTGCCAGTCATGCTGAATGTTCTGGGGTTCATGACATGCCACAGAAAAAAGATAAGAGGCATGAGAAGTGTTAAAAGCACTCTTGAGATTTAGAAATAGTTAGCATCCCAGCTGGAATTATCTAAAAAAATTTCTCTGCTGAAAAAAAAAACAAAAAAAAAAAACCCACAAAAAACACCCCCAAAACAAGGAGTGCTCTTATATTATTGAATGAAGTGTTCAGAGCAAAAAACCCTGCAAGTCAGGAGGAAACCTGTGGTCTGTAAATGCCCATAGAGTGTCTGTGGCATTTAGTGTTTGTTTAGTAGGGTAGTGAAACTTTCATAAAATTAGGATTATCAAGATTTAATTTGAGACTATTTTATTATTTTCCTTTCTATTCTCATTCTTCTTGTTTGCCTTTTTTTTTTTCTTTTTTTTCCCGACAGGTATGTATAGTTCAGCCATTTTTTACTCCACTGTTAGCATATATGTGCTGAATCTGAGCATGGATATTGTAAGTGAGACTTGATCAGGATAAGCATTCATAGAGTATGACTGAGGGCAAAAAGGTGGTATCTGTGCATGGTTAGAAAGATACTCCTTGTGGTCTTAGTAACTGGCTTCCTGTTTTCAATGAATAGGGACCACCTGAATACCTTTATCAGAAAAATATACAGCAGGATTTTCTATACCATCAGGTAGTCTTAGACTAACACCTTTGTCCTGTGCATGGAATACTCTGACCATAGATGGGGAGGCTAGTCCGCAAAAAATTGCATTCCAGAAAGAATATCCAGGGGAAAAAACTATGAAATTTGATTGAGTGTCCATTAAATTCTTGCTAGAATTTCTTAGTACATGTGAATTGAAGTTGAGGACATTCTTAACTTGAAGAAGCCCAGGGAATTTGAGAGATGGCTGAGACTGGTTAAAGTATATGAAATAACATAAAAATAGGTTTTAAATTAATGATAATAAAATGTGAGAAATTCTTGTTCGGAGCTGGAAACATTGTCATTAAATTCATTTATTGGGATTATATATTCAGAGGCATTTATTTTTAGGCATCAGAAAACTTCGGTAGTAAAAATGATGAGGAAGCTAAAATTACAGAATAACTATAGAAGAGTGAGAATTGCTTAAAATAAATTTTTAAAGGCTACGGACAGACAACTTCTGTTTTACTTTAGGTAAAAGGGCTCACAGTACTCTGACTCCTTTGGTAAAAAACAAAAAAAAATGGAACAAATGGAAAACTTTTTTCTATGCGTCTAATGAAGAACAGTGACTCAAGGAAGCTTTGATGAACTGAATACCAGAGAAAGCAAAACCCTTCATCGGATGGCAGAGGTGCAGTGCTATTTCTGGAAATGAGCAGAGTGAGGAATGGGTTGCCACAGAAGCAGAGAATAGAGAGGGAAAAGATGATATAGTTGAGAATTGAATGACATAAGTTAGATGACTAGTATATAACCCTGAAAATCCCCAAATGCAAAAGTAAATCACTAGGACTAAAAATTTACTTCTTCATTTCTAACTTGTACAAGACAGCAGGAGTAGAGGAGGGGTTAGAGAATGGAGAGAATTATGTTTTTAAATTTCCTGATGGTACTTGGGTTATGGGGCTGTACCTTAGTTAAATCAAAGCATGTTATCAAAGCATATCAAGTTAAAATTAAAAAAAAATTACAGTCTCAGTTGCTCCTAGTTCAAATAATGGCAAAGCCAACACAAAGCACAGGAAGTTTTGGGTTGAACCAATTACAGATGAACTCAGCCTAATTAATGCTGCTTCAAACCTCATTCAATTTGATGAAAAGAAAAAAAAACCAATGATCAGCCTCTCACCCTATCTCACAAAGGAGGACACATGGCATGTTCTGTAATAAATAAAATAACATATATTACACTTCTGTCTCTACTGTTTTAAACAAAGTATAGAATAATCTTAAAAAAAAAAAAAGTAAATAAATAGGAAACCACTACCCCAAGTCAAGAGAAACCACACTTATTAGAAGGGTATGCAGATCATCAGTCATTGGAGCTAGCATACACGTACCTCTAAAAGAAATATTTTAACTTGTTTTAAAAATTAGAGAAAGCAGGGCACCTGGGTGGCTCAGTGGGTTAAACCTCTGCCTTTGGCTCAGGTCATGGTCTCAGGATCCTGGGATCAAGCCCCACATCGGGCTCTCTGCTCAGCAGGGAGCCTCCTTCCTCCCCCACCCCCGCCTGCCTCTCTGCCTACTTGTGATCTCTGTCAAAAAAATAAAATCTTTTAAAAAAAATTAGGGAAAGATTTAAGTAAAAAAACAGGAACATCATGTAGATAAATGAAAACTAAAAAGAATGAAATACAGATTCTGTAACTAAGACAATACCTGATTTCAAAAATGCATTAGATGGGTTTAAGAACAATTTGGTGACTAAAGAAGGAAAGATAATTGAACTTGAAGGTCAGTCAATGGAAATTATCAAAACTTCAGAGGGAGAAAAGTATGTGGGGGAAAAAGAAGAAATTAAAAAAGAAGAAAAAAGAAAGAGAAAAAAGAAGAAAAAGAAAAAAGCATATGAAAAAGTCAAAGGAGTGTCAGAGGCTTATGGGATAATTGCAAACAGCCTGACATAAATACAAATGGATTCTCAGAATTAGAGGTGTGAGAGTGAATAAAGCACAATTACTTATTTATTTATTTTAAAAGATTTTATTTGTTTGGGAGGCAGAGAGAGGGATGGGGCAAAGGGTAAGGGAGAGGGACTAGCAGACTCTTCATTGAGCATAGAGCCTGATGCAGGGCTCAGTCTCAGGACCCTGAGGTTGTAACCTGAGCTGAAACCAAGGGCTGAATGCTTAACAGACTAAGCCACCCAGGCATCCACCACAATTAAAAAATTTTTTTTTTCTTTTTCAATTTTGAGGAAAATCATACACGCATGGATTAAAGAACTTGGCACAGACCAAGTAGGTTAAATAACGACTGTAATCAAACTGTTGAAAGCCAAAAGGCAAGATAAAATAATAAAATAAAAAATACCAATGATATCAAGAGGCAAACAGATGAATTACAATAAGAAATAAGAGTTAAGACACCTGGGTGGCTCAGTGGGTTAAAGCCTCTGCCTTCAGCTCAGGTCTTGATCCCAGGGTCCTGGGATAGAGCCCTGCATCAGACTCTCTGCTCAGCAGGGAGCCTGCTTCCCTTCCTATCTCTCTGGCTGCCTCTCTGCCTAACTGTGATCTCTGTCTGTCAAATAAATAAATAAATAAAATCTTAAAAAAAAAATAAGAGTTACTTCTCATCAGGAACAAGGCGAGGCAGGAAACAATAAAAGGACATCTTAAAATACTTAAAGGAAAAATATGTCAACCTAGAAAGTCTTTATCCAGCGAAAATTATTTTACAAATGAAAGCAAATATTTTAGATAAATGAGGCCTAAGAGAATTTGTATCTAGCAGTCTTAGACTATATGAAATGCTAAAAGAAATTCTTGAGACTAAAGCAAAGTAACAGAAACTGGGATCTTAAAAGCAAGAATATGGAAAATGGGAAATTATAAAATTTGTATAATTATCAAGAATTATTTTTCCTTTTGAATAATTTTTAAAAAAATGACTTTAAAGTAAAAACAATACATTATAAAGTTCATAAAAACTGTAGAAGACTATGACAAGAATAGCACAAGGGATAGCACAGTGATGAATTGAAATATATTTATGATTTTATTGTATTTATGTGAAGTGGTATAATATTTCAGAATAGATTGTCATAAATGCAAAAAGAATGTTTTAATTCCTGTGCTGACCACTAAATATTTACAAACAGATACAACTCAAAAGGCAATGAAGGAGGAAAAAAATTAAAATTCAGTGCAAAAGAAAGCAGGCAAGGAGGGAGAAAGAAACAGAGGACAAAAAGAAATTGATCAGGAAGATGGCTGATTTAAGCCTGATAGTATTAATAATTTAATTATATGAAAATCATCTAATCAATCATGTTAAAAAGGAGATTGTCAGACAGGATACAAAAACAATATTGGATACAAAGCCACTGAGGAATTCTTTTTAAATATAGAAGGACATACAGGCTTTTAAATAGAAAGATAAAAAAGTATAAACTGAGAAAATAGTACTCATGATAATATGACTATTTTAATATTAGGCAGAGGACTTCACTAATGGAATACTACCAGGAGAAAAGATATTCCATAATGATAAAGCCATATTTCATTAAGAAAACACAGGAATCCTAAATGTGTATATACCTTGTAATAACAGAAATTTTAAGTATATGAAGCAAAATTTAACAGGTATAAGAAAAGAAATAGACACAATTACAATTGTATTTGGAGATTTTAACATTCCTTCCCAATAATTGAAAGATTATACGGAAAATAGTAAAAATATGAGAAGTTCAGATGACAATGTCCACCTACATGATCCAGTAGATATTTTTGGACTCTAAGCCCAGCAAGATCAGAACACATATTCTTTTCAAAAGCAGATGGAATGTTCTTTAAGATAGACAATATACTGGGTCATAGGATGTCTCAATGACAAATGACTGAAACCACAGAGTATGCTTTCTGACCATTATGAATTAATTTAAAAATCGGTACCATTACAACATCCTGAAAAATCCCCAAATGTTTGGAAGGGAGACCACATATTGTTTAAAAAAACACTGTGCTGAAGAAATAACAAAGAGATACAGAAAGTATTTCAAATTAAGTGATACATTTTTGAAAATACAATCACTTGTGGGATGCTGGTAAGTGATTCTTTATAGAGAAATGCATGGCCTAAAATGGAAACTTTATAAAAGAAGACAGATTTCAGAATCAATGATCTAAGTGTCCATCTAAAGAATCTGTAAAACAGCAAATCATAGAATGTGCAGAGAGGTTTTGATACTAGCAAATAGTTGAGGGAAGAGACTTCATAATTGTTTTGCACATGCTGAGCAGAGAAGGCTTGAGTTGACACTCATCCAACATAATCTATGTGTATATGTCTTACTGCTCTCTCCGCTGCCACACCACACATAAGCACTCATGTACGTACGTACACACACACACACACACACACACACACACACACTTTCTCTCTGGAGAACCCTAATGGGAAAGGCAAATAGGAAGTCTTCAACCCCCAGGTCAGTCTGAGTGTGTCTTAACATGGCACACAGAAAATCTCGTTCATGCATTCATTTTAGCTGTGGTGACTCTGTTGTAGAAGTTCCAGAAATATTAAATATTATGACTGGGCATGAACTTCCAGAAAAGAAGAAGTAGAGGAAGCATCATTCAAATGATGTAAAAGCTTCATGAAACCTCTATAAATGGATTATGTTCCAGTAGGAATGCTCTGTGGAATCTATTTTCAAAGCAAGAGATTTCAAGGAGAGGCTATGGTAACAATACTGTTCTGTTAATCTCTCCGTGTATTATTTTCTAATCATGTTCACTTTGAAGTAGTATGTTTTACTTTTTAAGATTTTCTTTGACAGAGTGTGCACAAGTAGGCAGAGAGGCAGGTGGGGTGGTGGGGGAGCAGGCTCCCTCTGAGCAGGGAGCCCAATGCAGGGCTTGATCCCAGGACCCTGGGATCATGACCTGAGCTGAAGGCAGATGCTTAACGGACTGAGCCACGCAGGTGCCCCTGAAATAGTATGTTTTAATATCCTGTCTTCCTCCTCAAATTTTCCATTGTCTAATAATCACCAGTAATTTTTCAGAAAAGAGTTATCTGTGGATTTGGAGGCAGGGAGGAGGCTGGTATCTGGGGGAGTTAGAATGGTGTTTCCTAGAGACACATGTGCAGGAACTTATCTGTGATGTACAGAAGGTAGCCTCTCCTTTGCTCCCTTGAGATGTTTTCCTTAAGTTCTACATAAGACTGTTGGACCCACTTTTTTGGTCTTAGGATCTGCATTGTGAACCATATGTTTTAGCATTAACTGGTAATTTATTAAGGAGATTTATTCCAGATAAAAATTCCAAATAAATATGTCCCAGTTTTGTTGGAGGAAAAAAATACATTTCTGAGCATTCAAACTTCGAACTCTCCAGGCAAATATTAATAGCAATTATGAACCCTATGCATTTGAGAAACATTGCTGGAAGAGGACAAACGCCTTTAAGTATAGGAACCAAGAATCCCACCCACAGTGCCTCATTCAGATAAGCAGATCCATTTAATGAGGCAGAGGAAGATAGTTTTGCCTCCTGCTAAAACTGTGTGTCCCAGACTTGGTAGATAATGTTTCTTTGCAATGCAGGCCAGATAGGGAAGCCTATGTGGGACTGTATTTTTCAGCCCACTCTCAAGTGTCACATTATATTGCATGATGAATGTGTAAACTTTTCCATTGTGTTATAAAATATTAACAGACTTAGAGCAATGGACTTCCCTAATAGACATCCTTTAAGAGAACATACACCTAATAAGAAATAGCAAGCTTAGGAGAATCTTAGCTGTGTAGAAACCTTAGTGGGGGGGAGGGGGAAGGTTGTCAATAGGAATACATTTTCTGATAGTAAATAGAAGGTTGTTTTCTTCTGGTGCAACCACACTGTAACTGCCCCGCCCCCTACCCCTGAAGGAACAGAGCAAGTAATATTTCAGAAATAATATTTAAGAACAAAGACTTCAGAACTAATACCATATTTCTGACTGTTTTTTCTTTTAAAAAAGCTATTTTCAATATCAGTATCTTTTGTGTATCAGTGTCTCTCTCTTGCCCTTATATTTTCCCAGATTTGTGATGACTTTCCTTGTTCAGTTAATGATAGTTAATATGGTAACTCCAACTGGCTGTATAATCATGATAAAAATGTGTGTATGTTGTTAAAAAGTACGGTTAACCAGGAATGTCAGGGTTTGAAGTTATATGAGAAGAGAAAGAAAGGGCAGTTCCTCAGTGGTCTAGGTGACCAGAGACTTCCTTGTCTGGAAAGAAAGACTCCTCTCGATCCTCTGCTCTATTTCCACCCCGGATAGGTGGTCTGTTCATTGTCTGTACTAATATTTCGTGCTGTGTGCTATGGCTATTAGGGGTTGTGAGGTTTGAAGAGGAGGACATTCATTTAGGGAACGAGGTTTCAGGTGAAATCATCAAGGTATGGACGTGATAATGTACATATGGATTTCACTAGACTTTAAAATTTCTTAGCTAACATGTAAACTAAAGTAGACTAATAGATGTGAAGTAGATTAGACAATTGAGAAACACGTTTAAGGTTACCTTAACTTTTTAAGGTCTTTTAAAAAAAGGAAAAACAAGTTCAGGGAAACACTTCTCAAGAGTAAGTTTATTTACTAAAACAAAACAAAACAACAATAACAACAAAACCCAGGTATAATGGGGGGGGCAAAATGGGAAAATGTTCTAAAATTTAAAAATTTACACCTTTATTACAATTTTTTGATAACCTTTGGGCATTAGTTTTGTTACCTCTAAAATGGAGTGAATATTGCCTCCTTCATAAAGTCACTTAGCAGAGTAAATGAGATGATGCTTGTCATCTAATTTCAGTGCCTGGCAGTCAGTATGGATTCAGTAGATGTATCTATAGTCATTTTTCATTATCCTTCATAAAAAGAACAGAGACCCTGGAGGCGATTAAAGAGGAGTCCCTTGTGAGTAATTGAACTACCAAACTCATGAACTATTTCCAAGGGTAAGATGCTCTCCATTGAAAATTAAGTTCTCTTGTCAGAAACAAAATATTAAGAAATTATACTGCAACCTATTGAGTACACATGATTCCTAAAGTATGTTAGAGAAAATACAAAAAATACTATTTTGAAGTTGAGCCAATTAAGCAAATAGAAATTATAGCGAATATATTTGAAACCTATGGGAAATGGTGAACTTCCTCATACTAACTGGCATATAGCTTATTCTGGGAATATTGAGCTGATATTCTCTCCCTTCACACCCAGCACACAGACATAGTTGTTGACAGGAAGAGAGAGTGATGAAAGGCAAGAAGTTAATTGCAGAGGTACGGTCACCAACAGGAGACTCCTGGGCTAGAAGGGCTATGATGTATTACCCACTGTCTCTGGAGCATGGAAGGGGAGGGTTTTTCTGCTCAAATGGGGGAGTGGTCATTTGCTTGTCTGGCTGGCAGTTCTCTTCATCAGTGTAACTGGTAGTGTTTCTGTGTCCTTAATCTTTCTCTTAGCTCTCCTCTCCCTCCTTCCACTCTCTTCCTTTGCTAAATCTTTTTCGTTTGTTTTTAAAGAAATTTTAAGGTTTTTTTTTTGTTTTTTGTTTTTTTGTTGTTTAGCCCACTCCAGTGCTTTTTTAAATGGTGAAAATTGAGCTTTGGGGGTGTACAAATTACAGAAAATTGAGTAAAGTCCCTCTCCATAATGCTTTTGGAGAGAAATGGACAGGACATGTTGGTGACTAAGGAATATTACAGCTCTAAAGTTGACTCCTGGTCCTTTACTTAGAATGTGCCTGAAAGGAACATGTCAGATCTGGGGTGAGCTGTGTCATAGGGGCAAAGAGGTAGGGCAGCCAGCGGGGCCTCATAAGACCTGTCAGAGAATGAGGAAAAAGAACACAACCTATGGTAAAAAATATTTGCTCAGCTGGAAATTTCTATTAGTAGGTTGTGTCTTGGTGGAAATTTTAGAATCTACCATGAATAAGATTCCAAATACTACCTGTCAAGATTGAATTAGAAAGAGAGAATGATTGGGTAAGGAGTAAATCTGATAACTGAAAATTATCCTAAGATTTCTTTTGAGATAATTATCCTAAGATTTCTTTTGGACTATGGGACAAACATTTCTATCTTAAAATGTTCGTAAAGCAAGAAGCATCACTGTTGAATCTTCAGCTGTAAAATCTCTTCTTTCAAGTTGTGAATATTGCTGTCTTTTCTACTTGTGAACATTTCACTCCATTAGCTTCATATCTAAGTTGAGCTTATGTGGGAGTGCTTACTTAAAGGTTCAATTGGGACAAAATGCCATGAAATGTGAAGGATGACAGAAATACAGTGACTGATAAGTAGCAAGAATGGTGTTCCCTAACAGTAGAGCAAAGGAATCTCTTCTTTTCCTTTCGAAGACTTGTAACTTTCCTATAATATTTTATATACAGGTTAAGAACCTATGTCTGACAAGATAGAAGTGAATTTGTAAGTTCTTGAGTTCTAGTATTTATAAATACTCCTACAAAAGGGAAATGGTTACGGATTAGAGGAAGACCAGAAATAGAGAGAATGTATTGGAGACCAGAAAGAGTGTAAAGGAAATCAGTAATCCTTGGAAACTTAGGTGGTGGGTCTTGACAAGCAGTGAGGTGCAGCTAAGCCTAATGGCTCATTGGTGTGAGAGTTGGGCCCTTGCAACAAATATTCCAGATATAGCAGACAGAGCAATCTTTCAGGACATGCTGATGATAGAGAAATCATGCTTAAGAAAGTAAAAGTGATGCCCTCTTTAAGCTTGAAACTATGTTCCTCAATAGAGTTCCTTTTCACAAAATAATTCAAATCAGTAGCCAGGGCACCCAGAATAACTCAGAACAGAAAAACCGTGAGTTATAGTACTGGAACTGATGCTTTCAACTATCTTATGGGTGTCATAAGGCTAAAATATCTGAATTTGGAAATCATTCTGCTGTCAATTTTTAATAAAATGTAAGGCAAATAAGATGAATAGAAGATAAAGTATAATAATCACTCAAATCTCATTCAAAAAACCAATGAAAGGAATGTGTTTATGCCAGCAAGTGTCTGTTTTCTCCATCCATTTCCTGGGTTAAACCAGAGGAGGGGCAGATCCAAAAAACATATTATTTAAGAGGGCACAGGTAAACTGCATCTAGGCACAATTAAAAGCCATAGATGGTGTTAAGTGTTAGCAGTCTGAAAAGAGAACACAATATCCAAGAGATTTGAATCTGGGGAGCAAATTAATATCACAGAATATTTCATGAAACTTATATGATTTATGGAATTTTACACTGATGACAAAGAATTTCAAATACTCACCATATTCCAAAGAAATCCCCAAATAATTGAGGTCTGACATCTTCCTAGGACTTAGTCATGGTCAAATAAGCACTGCTACTCAAGCTGTCCTTCCTTTTTCCTCTATTCTGCTTATATAAAAGCACCACAGGGAGGTTAAATACTTGAAAGCACTCCTTTGAAATCCTATGTAAGAGCCTAGAAATGAGTGATGTGGCTTGTGCTACCCTTTTCTGTTGAAGAGAAGGCGTGTGTCTGCCACCCACAAGCTAAGTGAATGTGGTTTTGAGAGAATTAATTTGTAGAGATGAGGGAAGTCTGAAAGGGGAGAGAATACTGGCATTTCATTTACCTTTTGGATGTTTTCTTATAGAGTGATTTGCTGATCTGAAATCTGTGCCTTTTTGAATAGAGCTATAAGGTAATTGGTGGGGGGGACAAGGTGGATGAAGGGGTTGGGGAGGTAAGAGAAGGCAGCCAGGTAGCAGTCAGCCTCCACCCTGTTTAAGGGGCCCTCGGAAGAAGGTGAGGAGTTTGAGCTGTCTTGCAAATACCTCACCCAAGAAGGTTGTTTACTGTGTGGATGACTCTCCCAACAGAGGCTGAAGTTGTGGTAGAGAGTAGAATGAAATGAAGCTGGAATTAGATCTCCCTTCTTAGAAGATTGTGCAGCAGGGTGGAAGGTGTCTCTGCAAAGTCCTTCAAGAAACTTGCTTGTACATAATCCACATTAGCAACGAGCTGAATATCGAGCTACATACAGTCACTATTTAATGAAAGAAAGAAGAGCAGCCAAAGGAGGCTCTAAAAGCAGGCTTAGAATCAAGAGCTATAACACTTCACTCCCCAGGCTTCTTGGCAGAAGTCTGGGGAGGAGGGGAAGAGAGAGAAAATTAAATGCCATACGAGACTAAACATTAAAACAAGTATAAAGAACTTAAAAGTGGCTGGAAGTTAGGGAATTTGTCCAATATGTAATCATGCTATTAACATATCTCCAGGAAGCTGGTGTCCAGGTGGTCAAATAAGGAAGAGTTTTTATTATAGAAAGCATCTGTGAGAGAAGGCAGGGAGGAAGCCTAGATCTGGGAGAGTTAATCATCAGACGACAGTGCAGGATGACTCCAGGTGAAGAAAAGAGGGCAGGAAGTTTGGGTAGAAATCTCATGATCAGCTCAGCAGTCTAGGGAAGCTCCAGCAAGGTGTTGGGGAAGTTGTCAGGCAAATTTGCTAATCAGAGGAATTCTGTGTCTCCCCGAAATGGACTTGTGTTAGTGTCCTTGCTGTACGTACTTACTTGATGGTAGCAGCCTGTGCAAAGTTTGGCCTTAGAATAAAGATAATGGATTTCCGAGCACAGCACTTAGTCTGTTACATTCCCTGTAGCTAATGGTCTATAAGAAATACTCTTATGGTTGGGGCGCCTGGGTGGCTCAGTGGGTTAAGCCGCTGCCTTCGGCTCAGGTCATGATCTCAGAGTCCTGGGATCGAGCCCCGCATCGGGCTCTCTGCTCTCTAGGGGAGCCTGCTTCCTCCTCTCTCTCTGCCTGCCTCTCTGCCTGCTTGTGATCTCTCTGTCAAATAAATAAATAAAATCTTTAAAAAAAAAAAAAAAAAGAAATACTCTTATGGCCTCCTCAATAGTTAAAGTAAAGGGGAGTTTATAGAGCATGGGTAAAGGAAGTGTTGGGAAAAAATTGAAGCTTGAGCACTGCAAGTTCAGACTGATCGATAAAGTGATTACATCAGACAGATTGATGAACAGCTTGTAAGAACAGGAGAGACCTATTATTCAGAGTCTAGGACATGACTGAGGCAGATTTGCAGTGATCAAATAGCCCAGTAGCAGCCATGGCCTGGACAGGGAGAAGAGTTAGAACTGGAACTTTTAAAATAACATGGAATGTTAGGATCACCAGTTTAAATATTCTTCAGATAATTTAGTCGCTAATGCTGTTTTTTATTTATGTATTTACTTTGTGTCTTATTTTATCTTCTCTTCCCCCGCCCCCGGGTTACTAATTCTATAAAAGAGACATTATTTAACCAAATGCTTTTGAGATAAAAACTTTAAAAACTGCTGCTTAGGGGCACCTGGGTGGCTCAGTGGGTTAAAGTCTCTGCCTTTGGCTCAGGTCATGATCCCAGGTTCCTGGGATCGAGCCCTACATCGGGCTCTCTGCTCAGCAGGAAGCCTGCTTCCCCCTCTCTCTGCCTGCTTCTCTGTCTACCTGTGACCTCTGTCAAATAAATAAACAAAAAACCCCACAAAATCTTTAAAAAACAAAACAAAACAAAATGCTGCTTAAAAAAAATGTTTACTATGGACATGAGGATTTTCAAAAGCAGGTGAAATAGTTTAATAGACTCAATATATCAATCCCTGTCTTCAGCAATTTTCAACAACTTGTTTGATCAAATTCCTTCCTGCTTTTCATCTCCATGGACTACGTGGAAGCACATCCGAGACATGATACAATTTTACTGTGGTTAAGCCTTCTAGTGCTCTTACAAAATAATAGGTAGGCTTCTTTAAGTCTCTGGCTATATAAAAGCTGTGGACTTAGAATTTTTGTTTCATGGTCATCCAGAGAGCTTAGAAAGACAGTACAAATTGTTACCACTGATGACACTTGTTTTAATTTTGATGAATTAATTGATTCCAAAGACATTTGTTAATTGGATACTTCATGGGAGGGAAGTTTAAATACTGAATAAGAACTTAAATTTAAGAGTCACATCTGTTTGCATTCCAAATCTCATTTCTTAAACTTTCTTCCTAAACATACAAAGCTGTTCTCTACTGGCCCTTCACACATTGGTCTGTATAATAAAACTAACATTATTTACTTGTTACGTTGATTGTAAGCATTAAATATGTTACATAAACACTGTCTTTTGAACAATGAGTGGTATGCATATGGTATCTAATGCTATTATTTATACTTTAATGTAGTGAAGTAACAATGAGAGATGCTAGGGAAGAGGGAAGAGGAACTCCTCATGAGAAATTGATTAGGTTGAAATGAGTTTTTCCTAGAATAATGGAGTGATGCCAGAGTTAGATCCCCTAGTAGTCTAGGTGGCAATAAGCTTTCTGTGGTGCTCAGGGGTTTTGTCATTTCCCTTCCTAGACATTGTACCTTTTGTACCTAGTATAGTGGACCCCAATTCGTTATCCACTCAAGCATATTTATGATGTTAGCAGGTTATCTTAGTTTCACAGAGAACATGTAAAACAGTGTCTGTCAATACATATCAAATCCAAGCTGGCTCTTTTGCCTAAATTGACAAGTTGATCCAAAAATTCATGTGAAAATGCACAATAACCAAAACAATATTAAGGGAAAATAAGAAAATGCAACAATGAATCAATGGAATAGAATTGAATGTCCAGAAATAAACTTTCAAATTTCCTGTCAACTTATTTGTACAAAGATGCCAAGATAATTCAGTTGGGAAAGAACAGTCTTAACAAATGGCATTAATACAAATTAATACCCACACACAAAAGAATGAATTGACCTTTATTTAACTTCTACAATACACAAAAATCACTCCCAAATAAATCAAAGCCCTAAATACAAGAGTTAAAACTATTAAACTCTTAGAAGAAACATAGAAGTCAAACTTTACCCCCTTAGGTTAGGTGGCGATTCCTTTGATATGATACTAAAGCACAAGCAGCCAAAGAAAAAGAGATCAATTGACCTTATCAAAATTGAAAACTCAAAATGGATGAAAGACCTCAGTGTGAAACAGGAATCTGTCAAAATCCTAGAGGAGAACACAGGCAGTAACCTCTTCAATATCAGCCACAGTAACTTCTTTCAAGACACGTCTCCAAAGGCAAAGGAAACAAAAGCAAAAATGAACTTTTGGGACTTCATCAAGATCAAAAGCTTCTGCACAGCAAAGAAACAATCAACAAAACTAAGAGGCAGCCCACGAAAGGGGAGAACATATTTGTAAATGACATATGAGATAAAGGGCTGATATCCAAGATCTATAAGGAACTTCTCAAACTCAACACTCAAAAAACAAATAACCCAATCAAAAAATGGGCAGAAGACATGAGCAGTCACTTCTCCAAAGAAAACCTACAAATAGATAACAGACACACGAAAAAATGGTCAACATCACTGTACAAATTAAAACCACAATGAGATACCACCTTACATCAGTTAGAATGGCAAAAATTAACAAAGCAATATTGGCGAGGATGTAGAGAAAGGGGAACCCTCCTACACTATTGGTGGGAATGCAAGATGGTGCAGCGACCCTGGAAAACAGTATGGAGGTTCCTCAAGATGTTAAGAATAGAGCTTCCCTATGACCCAGCAATTGCACTACTAGGTATTTACCCCAAAGATACAGATGTGGTGAAAAGAAGGGGCACATGAACCCCAATGTTCATAGCAATATCCACAATAGCCAAACTGTGGAAGGAGCTGAGATGCCCTTCAACAGATGAATGGATAAAGAAGATATGGTACATATACACAATGGACTATTACTTAGCCATCAGAAACAATGAATATCCACCATTTTTATCGACCTGGATGGAACTGAAGGGGATTATATTAAGTGATGTAAGTCAAGCAGAGAAAGACAATTATCATATGGTTTCACTCATATGTGGAACATAAGTAATAGCATAGAGGATCATAGCAGATGGGAGGGAAAACTGAAAGGGGAGAAATCAGAAAGGGAGACAGACCATGAGAGACTATGGAACCCAGGAACAATCTGAGGGTTTCAGAGGGAAGTAGGGCGGTGGTAATAGGGTGATGGGTACTGAGAGGGGCATGTGCTGTGAAATGCACTGGTTGTTATATGTGATTAATGAATCATTGAACACTACATCAAAAACTAATGATGTACTATATAGTGGCTAACCGAACATAATAAAAAAACTTTTTAAGAAATTGAAATCTTTTGTACTTGACACCATCTAGAAAGTAGAAAGACAACTCACTGAATGAGAAAAAAATATTTGCAAATTATGTATCTGGTAATGGACTTACATCCTTAACATAAAAAGAATTCCTATAATTCCATAATAAAAGGAAATCATCCAACTAAGAAAATGAACACATCATTTAATAGATATTAACTATTTTTATTTCTTCTTTAGAGAAGTAAATACAGGAAAAATGCACAATGTTGTTAGTCATTAAGAACATGCAAATCAAAACCACAATGAGATGCCACTTTACACTTACTAAAATGACTATAATGGAAAAGACAGTAAGTGTTGGTGAGGATGTGAAGAAGTTGGAACCTTTCTGCAATTTGTGATAGGGATCTAAAAGATTGCAGTGACTTTGGAAAATAGTTTAGCAGTTCCTCAAGATATGAAATACAGGGTTACTACATGACCTAGCAATTCTCCTTCTGGGTATATACTCAAGAGAAATAATAATATATGTCCATACAAAAACTTGTGCCTGAATACTCCTAGCCTCCATTATTCACAGGGGAAACAATTCAAATGTCCAGCACCTGATGAATGGATTAAAAAATGTGGCATATCCTTACAACGAAACATTACTTAACCATACATTAAAAGGAATGAGGTACAGGTACATGCAACAATGTGGATGAACTTTGAAAATACTATGCTAAGTGAACAAAACTAGTCACAAAAGACTAATTGTGTGATTACCTATTGTGGACCTTCCATATAAATGCAATCTGTACAGCAGAAAATAGATTAGTGTTTGTTTAAGGCTTAAGGTGCTGTAAGGTGTTTGGGAGCAACTACTAATGGGTGCAGGACTTCTTTCTGGGATGATGAAAATGTTGTAAAATTAGATTGCCATGGTAGTTGCACAGATCTGGGAATATGTTAAACACCATAGAATTGCCAGCTTTAAATGGGTGAATCTTTTGACATGTGAATTATACCTCAGCAGCCTATTTTGAAAAGCATAATAGTCAAAGTATGCCAGAGAAATCTGAATGAAGACCTCAATTCCTATTATTTCTAAACAGATACTTGGGGAATATGAAGAAACCAGATTTGAGGGCTCTGAGGAATATGTTGTAGACCAATAGAGGTAATTATTTGAGATTCCTTTAATAAGGTTGTTTTATTAGAACATGAGAAGTCCCTGTTTGCGGTGACTGTTTGGATTCCAGAGGTCAAAAATTACAAGTTGACTGGAGCTCTAGAGGAATCTCATGAGTGGAGGAAGTTTTGTTAGCTTGGCCAGTGAGGAGTACTAGATTGTCAGGGAGCCAATGCAATGAGGAAAAAGTTTTAAAACTCTTCAGAAAGTCTCCAAAGCAGACATTTTCTTCAAGGGCCATGTAATAAATATTTGAGGTTTACAGACCATTTGGTCTTTGCCATGACTATTCAGCTTCATTCTTATATTGAGAAAGCCACCAACAATATGTACAAAATACAGTATGGCTGTGTTCTAATCAAATTGTATTTGGAAAGCAGGGTTATGGCTGGATTTGGCCTGTAGACCTAACTTGCCATTCCTGCTTTATAGGAAAGCCAGTGCTACAGAGGAGATCTGGAAGGAACTACTGTCTAGATCCTATTCCTAGATCTTCTATTTTGGGCTGAAGAGAAAAAGGTGAAAAGTTTATAAGATTGCTAACATAACACATTTGGCTCCTTATGGAGATACTGGTTCATCTGGGGTCTGGGAGTTCCTGGGCCATTCCTGCACATGAGAAGAGGGCTGAAAGAGCAGCTCAGCCTCTTGCTTGTGGTATAATCTGAGGAGATGTGAGACCATTGAAAAAAAAGATAGTTATGGCTTTTATCATTTTAATTATGCTTCAGTAAAAAGAAAAGAGGTCCTGGTAAAAGTTTATAGAGTTTCCTCAATATCGACTTCTTATCTGAGAACGGATGTCCCAATATAGTGAATGCCACTAAGGAAAGTGGAGTCCAAAGTCTCATGTGGGCTATGAAATATTAAAAACCTCACCCTGTGGGATTTTTTTTTCATATCCTCTGGGAGAGAATGAAAGTAATCAAGTAGTAGTAAGACACTATGGAGACATTGAAATGATTTCAAAATTGTCAGCCAGCTAAAAATCTTAGAGGGAATTTAAAGCACAAATATTGGCAACAGCGCTTAAATGTCCTCTTACAAGTGCCTCTCTGAAGGCTCAGTGCCAGAAGACAGAACATTTAGGAACCAGCATCTCTGAGTCATACTACTGGGGATCCATCCTCATGACTCTAGAGAATTAATTCTGCTTTGCCATCTCTCCATCTCACCCCTTAGATCTTTTCGTGTTGATTGTTTATACTGATGTTAGTGTGGGGAGTTCATTCACAAAGTATCATATTCAAGGTAATCTATGGTAATTGAGATCTTTGTCAGTCCTCAGTCAAGAAAACCAGTCCATGAGGTGAGAGCAGGATGAAGGTGTTTGGGGCCATGTTTGAGATTTTTGATGGCATTGGTGATAGAAATTTGTGTGAATTGGTGGGAGGTTCCCATGTTTCCCATCCCAGACCTGATTTTAATTTTTCCATTCAGATAATTTGGCCCTGTTACTTATGGAATCTAATATTTTTTAATTGTGTGAGACAGATGTAAAGCTGAGGTGACACATTTAATGTGAATGATTGGCTTTAGAATCAAGTTATTGAGAATGGAAAAAAATGTGAATCTGTCCTTGATTCCAAGACTTACTAAGTAAAGATATGAATAACAACCAGGGACTTTATGAAGGATAAAGGGTTGGAGAAAAGCAGGAATTGATTTCCAGAATTCCCCATCTCCACAAATCTAAGTCCCAGTGGGAAATACCTATGGCTTTGTTAATAAATAAGTGAATAGTCACTAATCCTTGTGGGTGACATCCTTTCTTTGTTCAGTTAGTGTTTCTGTTAATGTATTTAGTGACAGGTGCATGTTCAAGGTGAACCAGAAAACTGGAGACCATGGCATTTGCCGGGGGGAATGGCATAGGAAATAGGTGTGAGAGAAGGTGAGTTTAAGTGAATAGAGTCATAAGCTTTAGTGGCTTGGGAGACCTCAGATGAGTCTTTTTTCCTCAATAGACACTGTTTCCACTGCCCTTTAGGATTACTCTCAGAGGCTTCCAAAGAGTTATTGAGTCTAATATGTAGTTGATGTTCCCATGGTAGCTTGAACCTGAAAACTTTGGTCGTTGAGAAAACTAATACCTGGAATCCTCACTGTAATAGAAATGTTGAGGTGAACATCCTCAAACTCTGAGGAAAGAGGAATTAGAAGAAACCTTGTAGACTTGAGGAAGGCTAGGCTTTTAGTATTTTAACTGAACTGGGTGGAAGTTCTAAGTTTTCTTAGAGTTGGAAAGAGCAAAATAAAAAAATATATTTGTTCATAAATTGGCCCAAGTGCTTTAAATCTATTAGGAAGCTCTCACTACCTGGCTCCATCACTTATCTTTGCTGCCTATAAACCTGAGTGTCCTCACTTAGAAATTGGGCTAATATTATATTTCTTATATAGCTGCAGAACAGGTAAAGGAGGCCACAGTGGAGACTTATGAAACAGTTGCTATTTGTATTAGCTTTTAATTTTATTACGATTAAAGAAGATACTATCAGAGACTCTGGGGAAAACAGAAATGAAAATAAGCTTTCTTTTGCTTTTATTTACTTCTTACTTTTTCTTTTTCCACCCAGGGATATGTCTTTTTTTCTCTGTTCATTTGGGTGTAAATTTGAAATTGTCACTATACTGATTGCACATTTAAAATAAATTTGCATGTGGCTTCCAGAAAAGCAGATCAGAGGTGAGGGTGCCTTGAGTTAAAGTTGGGGAATGCCATCACCCTTCTTAAAATCCCTTTGTGTCTTACTATTGCTGTTAAAGTATCATTGCATTTAGAATCCAATTTTTTAAAAAGTAAATTTACAGATCTTCAAATTATCTTATACGGTTGAGGATGGTCTCGATTCTACCTTCTTTCCCAAAGGCCTATTATGCTGTTGTTGCTTATTATGTGCTAAAATCACGAGCCTTCTTTGAGTTCCTCGAATGCTTCAGATCTCTTACATACTGTTCTCTGTTCCTTATCCAAGCTCTGCATCTGCTTAATTTTCAACTTAAATTATAATTTCTCAAGGATACAATTTCTTACTACCATCCCCATGAAATTTTTTTCCTCCTGCTATTCTCTTATGGCAAAACCTGTTCTTTTTCTCAAATTTAAGATTCTGGTATGTGTTGAAAAAGTGCTCCATATCACTCGGCATCAGGGAAATACAAATCAAAACCACAATGAGATATCAACTCACACCAGTCAGAATGGCTAAAATTAACAAGTCAGGAAATGACAGATGCTGGCGAGGATGCGGAGAAAGGGGAACCCTCCTACACTGTTGGTGGGAATGCAAGCTGGTGCAACCCACTCTGGAAAACAGCATGGAGGTTCCTCAAAATGTTGAAAATAGAACTACCCTATGACCCAGCAATTGCACTGCTGGTTATTTACCCTAAAGATACAAATGTAGTGATCCGAAGGGGCACGTGCACCTGAATGTTTATAGCAGCAATGTCTACAATAGCCAAACTATGGGAAGAACCTAGATGTCCATCAACAGACGAATGGATAAAGAAGATGTGGTGTATATACACAATGGAATACTATGCAGCCATCAAAAGAAATGAAATCTTGCCATTTGCGACGATGTGGCTGGAACTAGAGGGTATCATGCTTAGCGAAATAAGTCAATTGGAGAAAGACAACTATCATATGATCTCCCTGATATGAGGGAGAGGAGATGCAACATGGGGGGTTAAGGGGGTAGGAGAAGAGTAAATGAAACAAGATGGGATTGGGAGGGAGACAAACCATAAGTGACTCTTAATCTCACAAAACAAACTGAGGGTTGATGGGGCGAGGGGGGTTGGGAGAGGGGGGTGGGGTTATGGACATTGGGGAGGGTATGTGCTATGGTGAGTGCTATGAAGTGTGTAAACCGGGCCATTCACAGACCTGTACCCGGGGGGATAAAAATATATGTTTGTAAAAAATAAAATTAAAAAGAAAGAAAGAAAAAACCACATTGAGATATCACCTTACACCAGTTAGAATGGCCAAAATTAGCAAGACAGGAAACAACTTGTGTTGGAGGGAATGTGGAGAAAGGGGAACCCTCTTACGCTGTTGGTGGGAAAGCAAGTTGGTGCAGCCACTTTGGAAAACAGTGTGAAGATTCCTCAAGAAATTAAAAATAGAGCTTCCCTATGACCCTGCAATCGTACGACTGGGTATTTACCCCAAAGATACAGATGTAGTGAAAAGAAGGGTCATCTGTACCCCGATGTTTATAGCAGCAATGGCCATGGTCGCCAAACTGTGGAAAGAACCAAGATGCCCTTCAACAGACGAATGGATAAGGAAGATGTGGTCCATATACACTATGGAGTATTATGCCTCCATCAGAAAGGATGAATACCCAACTTTTGTATCAACATGGATGGGACTGGAAGAGATTATGCTGAGTCAAATAAGTCGAGCAGAGAGAGTCAATTATCATATGGTTTCACTTATTTGTGGAGCATAACAAATAGCATAGAGGACAAGGGGAGTTAGAGAGGAGAAGGGAGTTGGGGGAAATTGGAAGGGGAGGTAAACCATGAGAGACTATGGACTCTGAAAAACAATCTGAGGGGTTTGAAGTGGCGGGGGGGTGGGAGGTTGGGGGAACCAGGTGGTGGGTATTAGGGCACGGATTGCATGGAGCACTGGGTGTGGTGCAAAAACAAGGAATACTGTTATGCTGAAAATAAAAAAAAATTCACAGGTACTGATCATAAAAAAAAAAAAAAAAGATTCTGGTATGTGTGTGTATATGTGTGTAGTGTTTTAGATGGTTTCTCTCCCTAGGCAGACTGTCAAATTCATAGAATAGGATCCATGTCTTTTTATTCTCCACTGCCCACCTAGTAAAAGGTTTAGCACATGTTACACATTCAATAAATATTACTTGAGTATGTGGATGATGGAAGTGTGACTAGAATGGCATTCCTAAAGTGACAGGGAATCTATGCTTAGTTTACTGTTCTCTGTCACAGCAGCATTACTGATAGGAAAAATATATCAGAGAAGCAGAGTGGGATCATAAAAAGTTTTTGAAACTCACTCTGATATTGGAAAGTTATGGCTGTGGGCTGTTGTAGGCCAGTAGAACTGACCTTACAGTGAAAAAGACAATAGATGATGCATAGTAGTTGCCTGTATCCATGGGAGGATAAGTTCCAGGACCCCCAGGTGATGCCTGAAACCACCAACAGAACCAAGTCCTCTATACACTGCTTTTCCCTATACATGCATACCTGTGATAATTTAGAATTAAACTAGGCATAGTAAGAGACTAAAAATAACTGATAATGAAATAGAACAATGACAATTTCCTTGTAATACAAGTTACGTGAATATGGTCTATCTCAAAAGATGTTCTGGTACTGTACTACTCTTTTTTGTGAAGATGTGAGATGATAAAATGCCTAGTTGAGAAAAAGTGAGGGAAATACCAGAGATATTGTGACATAGCTCTAGGTTCCTATTTGACCTTCAGATGAAAGATTATCTCCTTGTGGATCACAGTTGATTAGAGGCAGCTGAAGCCATGGAAAGCAAAACTGTAGATGGGGGGACTACCACATGCCAAAAGAAATTCCAGTTAAGAGAAGAAGCCTTTTGGGGCACCTCGGTGGTTCAGTGGGTTAAAGCCTCTGCCTTCAACTCAGGTCATGATCCCAGGGTCCTGGGATTGAGCCCCACATTGGGCTCTCTGCTCAGTGGGGAGCCTGCTTCCCTCTCTCTCTCTCTCCCTGCCTCTCTGCCTACTTGTGATCTCTGTCCATCAAATAAATAAAATCTTAAAAAAAAAAGTTTAGGGATGAACCTAAAAGCTATTTTCCACAGCAGCCAATGACCAATTAAAATGAAATCTTCATCTGTAGTATCCCCTTGTATTAGAGTTATCCAGAGAAATAAAACGAACAGGACACACACACACACACACAGACATACACATGTATTTACACATACATATATAACACATACACTAAAATATATGTACATATACACATATGTGTATACACATGCATGCATGTGTATGTATGCATGTATGTGTCTATATGTGTGTGTGTGTGTGTGTATAAATTGGCTCATACAGTGATGATGACCAAGAAGTCCCAGGATCTGCCATCTGTAAACCAAAGAACCAGGAAATTTAGTGGTGTGATAATCAGTTGCATACCCAAGTATGAAGGCCTAAGAATCAGGGGGTTTGCGTAGTGGGGGGATTGAGGGTGCAAGTCCTTATTTGAGTTCAAAACCCCAAAACCAGGGAGTGATGATGTCTGAGGGCAAGAGAAATGCCTCAGCTTAAGCAGAGAAAGACAGAGCAAATCCATACCTCTTCCTCTTTTTGGTTCTATTTAGGCCTTTAGTGTATTAGATTAATGCCTACCCGCATTGGTGAAGACCATCTGTTTTACTCAGTTCACCAATTCAAATGTTAATCTCTTCCAGAAACATGTACACAGACACACCCATAATAATATGTTACCAGCTATCTGGGCATCCCTTAGTCCAATCAGCTTGACACATAAAATTAACCATCACACCTTTGCATAAAACATTCAGACTTCCCAGTTTGGTTGGAATAAAACCCAAACTTCTCAGTACAAGATATGAAATATCTTGACTTGTCCTGTCCCTTTTTCCCACTGTGTCTAGTACCATCACCCCTTACTCCACCACAATTTACTAAACTCTAATCCAGGAACCTCATTTCTCTGTTCAGCTGATGCAAAACTCTTGGCTGCCTCAGTGACTTTGGACTAACGCACTTTTCCCCTGGCTCTTTTCATAGCTGAATCCCTTACTCTAACTCTTACCTCAAGAATCATTTCCTCAAAACAGCTTCCCATAATTCCTTCACCTATTTCACCCATACCTTCAATCCCCTCCCTTCTGGCAACCTCTGTATTTATCAGTCTGTTTCTGGTTTTTTTGTTTGTTAGTTTTGTTTTTTAGATTTCACATTTGAATGAAATCGTATGGTGTTTGTCTTTCTTCGCCTGACCTACTTCACTTAACCTCTAAGTCCATCCATGTTGTCACAAATGGCAATTTCTCGTTCCTTTTTTATAGCTGAGTGATATTCCATCGGGCATACATAACAAACTTCTTTATCCATACATCTAAATATCCACTATTGGATATTTACCCAGAGCAAATGAAAACACCTAATTTGAAAAGGTATATGCACCCCTATGTTTATTGCAGCATTATTCAATAGCCAAGATGTGGAAGGAAACCCTAGTGTCCATCAGTAGATGAAATGGACAGAAAATAAATATTTTTAAATGCACTAAAATATTGAGTGGATATCACTGATTGGCAGAATGACAGGTTATTTTAATGTTCACCTTTCTCTCTTTTCTATGTATTTCAAATTTCAAATATATGTACTTTTCTCATTAGTACTTAGGTAAAAGCTACTATTTATAATTGTCCTGTTTCATGGTAGGGCTGAGAAAAAGTCATGTTCTGAAGACCTCTTAGGGATAAAGCTAGGTCTAATGGAAGAAAGCCTTTTACAAACTCAATTGGCTTAGTATTGTAGAGTTTTTTTCTTAAAAATTAGAGCTGGAATGTCTAAAATTCTCAAAAATGGGATGATTTAGTAATGAATGAATTGTCACTGGATGGGTCTGTGATTATATTTTATATAAATGATGCAAGCCTTCAGCTGAGAATTAGATTTAACACAACCTTCTAAGCTTGAGATCTTGATTTTTAATTAGCAGTAATGTCTAGTTTTTCTGTGTTTGTAATCCAAATTAGAAACTTTAACCTTTAAAGTAGAGTTTTTAAAATTATTTTTCATTGCATATTTGAAAATGGGATTTATGTATGGATATTTTGATGTCTCAGAAGAAAACTTATAAATCCCAATATACCATTGCTGTTGAAGCATTTCCAGGTTAGGTGAGATTGGGGAATACTGAAAATGTCAAAGAAAGAGATACATTATTTAATTGTATGGATAATTTCCTAGTGCAGCCAAATAAGCTGAAAACATGTTTTGGGACAGACATTTTAAATAATAGAGCAAAAGTTGGAAGAGGATATAGAAAAGAAGTATCCATTTCTTTTTTTTTTTTTTAAAGATTTTATTTATTTATTTGAAAGACAGAGATCACAAGTAGGCAGAGAGGCAGGCAGAGAGAGAGGAAGAAGCAGGCTCCCTGCTGAGCAGAGAGCCCGATGCGGGGCTCAATCCCAGGACCCTGGGATCATGACCTGAGCCGAAAGCAGAGGCTTTAACCCACTGAGCCACCCAGGCACCCCAGAAGTATCCATTTCTTGATCGTTGATTGGCATTTAAAAGTGTTTTTCTACCAGAAAAAACTATCACGGTAACTTGAATTACAAAGTATTGCAACTTGAGAAGAGTGACAAGTATTCACTTGGGAATAGTGATTTTATTTCTCTTAATTCTTCAAAGAGATTCTTTTTTCTAAAGCCTAGTGGATGCTAACACATGATTGTTTATATAGGAAATCCTAAGGAATCTACAAAAATAAAATTTTAGAATTAACAAGTGGATTTAGCTAGGCTGTAATGATTCCTGGTCCATATTAACAACAAAACACTAGTTACATATCCCTTTTAACCTATAGAATTTATTTTATCACTTCTTTTAATGCAGATTAATGAGAAACTTTTTCTTAAACTTTTGCCTGTCTAAAATATTTCACTTTCATAACTTAATATTTTCTTTTTTCAGCTTTTACAATATGGCATTATTTATATACAGTGCAACTCACCCTATTGTACAGTTCTAAGAATTTTGACAAATGCTTACAGTTCTCTAACCACCACGACATTCAAGATCCAGAACAATTCCATCAACCCCCAATTACCCTGTGCCCAATTGCAGTCACTTGTCCTGCCACCCACTGTTCTTGGCAATCACTGATTTCTTTCTATTCTATAGCTTTTCCTTTTTGAGGATGTCATATAAATTGGGCCATGCAGTATGTGGCTTCTTAAGTTTGGCTTTTTTCACTTAGCATAATGCATTTTGGATATATTCACATTGTCACTATACCGATACCTTTTTATTGCGGGGAAGTATGTCACTAATCTCTTTTACCACAGTTTACCCATTACTCAGTTCAGGGACAGAGTGCAGTTTCCAGGATTTGTGATCTTCATTTGTACCCTACGGGAAATAGATTTTTTTTAAAAACTCTTCCCTCAGGAGCCTTAGCCTTTTATTCTCTGGAGAGATAGACACACACATTCAGGGGAAGTTTTGTGTTTTATCAGCAGTAGTTATTGTTCTCCTCTTCCACCGTGTACCACAGGGAGGCTTTCTCAGATCTGTCATGCTATCCTTGATCTTTCCTTGGGTAATGTCTGTGAAGAAGATCCTGCAAGTGGTTGAGATTGTCCCTTGTGTCTGTGGCTCCTAAGGGTTATGTATTTTCTCACTAGCTCACAGTCAACCTTCAGGAATTCATTAAATATTTACCTGAATTTTTATTAGCAGTTTGTATGGAATCTGGTATCTTGCCCCAGGGAAGGAACCACTTGTGTCTTGCCTTTTCTTGGCTGTTCTCATTATTCACTCTTTGGGGTTCTCTGGGCTTCTGAGATATGTGGATTTTTCTTGGTGTGTGTGTATGTATGTGTATAATTTGTAGACTACATAAATGCATATACATGTAAATTCTGGCCTTCATAAATTAATATACATTTGTATCCACTCCTTATCAGAAATTCAATTTGCATGCATATTATGTTGTTTCATATTGTCCCATAGATTTCAGATGTTTTACCAAAATTTTTCACTATTTTTGCTTTCTGTATTTCAGTTTGGTGAATTTCTATTGGACTTCATTCTATTTAGCTGATCCTTACCTGTGTTGAGTCTTGTTATGCTAAGTCTTTTAATGGAATTAACTTCTATATCACATTATTTCTATCATTTCTTTTGGGCTCTTTTTTATAGTTTTATCTATCTTTTGAAATTCTCCATGTTTATGTTGCCCATACTTAGTTTAATATAGTAGCCATGTCATGTCTGGACTTGATCATTTTAAAGTTCCCATCTGATAATTCTGCTATTTGTGCCACATCTGAATTTTTCCCTGACAGCTATTTTATTTGTTGGGAATGTATAACATTGCTTGATGTTTTCTGAGCTTTATAATTTGTATTGAATGCCATTTTTTTTTTGGTAACAAAGCCCTAGAAACGAATGAAGATATTATTTATGCCCAGAAGTGTGAAAGCCTCTTCTTTCAGAGAGGGTTTTGAGTCCGTATGATTTTATGTGAATTTGTTGTTGCTTTATTTAGCATTGTTGCTTCACAAGTTTCAATTCTAGTTTTCTAAGTGATGTTCATCACCTGTCTATTTTCAATATTTATCAATATTCCAACTCCTTCACTGGATTTTGGCATGCCCCACATTTCTGCACCACAGAAAGGTTTCCTTCTGTGCTCCGGTCCCCTACCCCAGTGGTCGACTGCTATTGTTATCACTTTATATTCACAAAGCTCATATGGGGGGATTCCTTACTTCTTCTGCCTCAGCATTAGGCAGACTTTCTATACCTGCTCCTTCAGGAGTAGGGCTCCCTTAGCATCCCCATTCTTCTGTCAAACAGTTCTACTACGCTCTCTGCAATACAGGATCTGGAGCACAAGTAGGTTTCCTGTTTCTTCCCTAGGGGCAGTAGCAGGAGAGCTCCACCTTATGCTGGATCCCTGGCATGAGTGAGTTTCCTGCTCCTTTGCACTGACAGTAGAACCTTGCTACATATCTGTGCAGGATCCAGGATGGGTGGATTTCCTATCCCTCCCCCAGCAGTCGATAACTTCTGCTTCATGTTAGTGCATGGTTTGGGGCAGAGTGGTTTTCTGTTTCATGCCCATCAATGGGCCTCTTCTTCCTTGTACCTGACAAATGCCCAGGACGCAGCCAGTTTTTGTGCCCATCTTCCAGAAAGGAGGAGCCAACCTATACCTTGTATTCTAAGTAGTCTATAGAGTGAAGATGGTGTACCACCCTTAAATTTAGGTAAGTCTTCAGAGGGATTCTCTCAGGTGTGTTTCAGTCCTCAAATCTGTCATATCAATAATCAGTGGAGGTTCATATCAATAATCAGTGTGGTAGAGATTCACATTGTATCTAGGGCTCTCTGGGATTCTAAACTATTAGGGTAGCACATATTTGCCTTTTAAGAATTCATTTAGATTTCAGCTACTTTATTCTTAATGTTATGGTGATGACCTCTTTTTTCTACTGTTTTACAAAAAGTGAAAAATTTGTAGACTACGTGGTTTGTCCTCATTTTTATGGTAGAATCAATGTGTTTTTGAAATTCTCTAAATTTTAAGCAGAAATGGAAATCTAATTGTGTTTCTAAATAGTAGCTAACCATTGGAAAGTAAAAATTAAAAAAAAAAACACTATATTTTTAAGAGTTTATTTATTTGACGGAAATCTCAACTAGGCAGAGATGCAGGCAGAGAGAGGGAGGGAAGAAGGCTCCCCGCCAAACAGAGAGCCCAATGCGGGGCTCGGTTCCAGGACCCTGGGATCATGACCTGAGCCGAAGGCAGAGGCTTAACCCACTGAGCCACCCAGGCACCCCAAAACACACCACTATTAATAGTAGTTTCAAAACATGATTTATGGAGAGATAGATTTAACAAAATGTTAAAGAGCTTTACACTCAAAACAATAAAACATTGTGGAAGGAAATTAAATAATACATAAGCAAATTACCAACTGTATTTTTGGAAAGCTTGGTATTTGTAAAATTTCACTCCCATAGTAATAAATGCAACCCCAATTCAAATTCCAAAAGACATTGTTCATGGTAAGAATTGAAAATCTTAGTTTATATAGAAATGTAAAACCCCAAAATCATTAAGTCATGCTGAAAGAGCAAAGTTGAAGACTTTTTATTTTTTGATCTCAAGATTTACTTTATTTTTTTTCTTTTATTTTATTTATTTATTTATTTATTTTTAAAATTTATTTTTTTAATCATTTTTTTTAATTTATTTTCAGCATAACGGTATTCATTGTTTTTGTACCACACCCAGTGCTCCATGCAGTCCGTGCCCTCTCTAATACCCACCACCTGGTTCCCTCAACCTCCCACCCCCCCCACCTCTTCAAACCCTTCAGATTGTTTTTCAGAGTCCATAGTCTCTCATGGTTCACCTCCCCTTCCAATTTCCCTCAACTCCCTTCTCCTCTCCATCTCCCCTTGTCCTCCATGTTATTTGTTATGCTCCACAAATAAGTGAAACCATATGATAATTGACTCTCTCTGCTCGACTTATTTCACTCAGCATAATCTCTTCCAGTCCCATCCATGTTGATACAAAAGTTGGGTATTCATCCTTTCTGATGGAGGCATAATACTCCATAGCGTATATGGACCACATCTTCCTTATCCATTCGTCTGTTGAAGGGCATCTTGGTTCTTTCCACAGTTTGGCAACCGTGGCCATTGCTGCTATAAACATCGGGGTACAGATGGCCCTTCTTTTCACTACATCTGTATCTTTGGGGTAAATACCCAGTCATACGATTGCAGGGTCATAGGGAAGCTCTATTTTTAATTTCTTGAGGAATCTCCACACTGTTCTCCAAAGAGGCTGCACCAACTTGCATTCCCACCAACAGTGTAAGAGGGTTCCCCTTTCTCCACATCCCCTCCAACACATGTTGTTTCCTGTCTTGCTGATTTTGGCCATAAATCTCAGTAACTGAGTGAGTGTGATATTGGTGAAAAGATAATCAAATAGAACATGTCAGAATAAAGGATCCATAAATAAAGTAGGTTTTATTTTATCTATCAAATCTCCAGCTAAAGTTACTTTCTCACAGAAATCCATTTCTTCTGAAACTCTAGCAAGTTCCTTTACTAAACTCTCACTCTCCTGTCTTCTCATCTTCAGAGTATTTATGGTGATGATATTAAATAATTATTTCTATAATTGTTTATTGTTATTGTTCCCCATGAGACCATATAGTTAGAATGTAAAGTGTGACTTTTTTTTCATGGATATTTGAAGATCAAATGCAATGATTAGTACGTATTAGGTGTATAATAAAAAACAAATGAATAAAGGATTTCAGAGTTATGTGAAGTATAATAAACAATTTGAGATTATTATACTGACATATATAATTGATAGCCATTATTGGTCATTGTCTAAACTGCAAAAGGAGGGTATATACAATACAAATGACTACTGTTTTGCTGTTTTGATATTGTTGGTAGTTTTTCTTCATTGCTTTTCTCTTTGTAGTCTCATCTGGTCATTAGCTGTTCTCTCTAGATTGCTGTATCAGTTGCTGTTCTTAATTTCAAGCAATCAGAAACAATGTGCTTCTTTGTTAGTGATAATGTTCAGCAAATTGTCTTTCTCCTAAGAGCAAACTTTTTAAAATGAACTATTGGATTCCTCAGCTTTTCACAAGATTGTGATCAACTGGATTTTCCTATCCTTTAGATTTTGAAATGATTTGAAAATTATAAAAAATTACAAATGTAGGACAATAAAGTTCCTTAAATTTTTATCCAATTGCCCAAATGTTAACAATTTTCACATATTTTTTTAATTTTTCCTCCCTCTTTTTTCTCTCAAATGCATATAGATACACACACACACACACACACATATATACATTGTGAAACCACATGAGTACACATTATATATACATAGTTTTTTCTTTCAAAATTTGGGAAGAAATTTGCAGATATGCCTCTAAATACTTAAGGAGTATATGCCTAAAATCCTGATCTTTTCTTATATAGTCAAAGGAAGATTACCAAAATCAGGGAATTCATGTTGACTATTACCAAACTGAAGACTTTGTACAAATTTCCACAATTGTCCCATTAATCATCTCTTTTAGGAAAAAAACTTCTCAGAATCCAATCCAGAATTAAATATATTTAATTCTGCAATCTCTTGTTTTTTTCCCATGACTTTAACATATTTTGGAAAAGTTCTGGCTATTTATTTTCTAGACTATTCCTTAATTTATGTTTGATTTTCATCTTGATTGGAATTTAGGTATACATTTTTGGTAGAAATTATCAAAGGAGGCACTTGATGTGAGCTTTTCCTATTAACTGTGATATTAATTTGATCACTTGCTTCAAATATTATTGGCCAGCCTTAGCTACTATATTTTTCATGGAGATTAATAAGTATCTTACAGAGAGAGTTTATAAATATTTGTTTTCATTTTTTAACCTCACTACTTCTAAGTTATGGTGATTCTTGCATGAAATAACTAATGATGAGCTCCAAATGGTAATTTTCTAGTTCCATCATTTCTTCTATGTTTATTAGTTTGCAATCTACTCTAAGGAAGAAGTGTTTGTTCTTCACCATTTATTTATATCCATTTGGATTCATGGGTTCTTACTTCTGTTCTATGACCATAATATTTTCTTATTTCTTTTGTTGCTTAAATGTCTCATTGATGTTTGAAGGCTTTATCTCCCTATCTTCAGCTTACAAATGTCTTATGAAGGCCTGTACAGTATTTAGCTTTTAAGTTCTTTTAGCATTAAGTTGGCAGTATAGAAGACTGGCATGGTGTTCTCTGGATGGTAGTAAGACAGTTAAGGTTCCTGCCGTCTACAATATGGCACAAAGATACAGAGCTAAGATTCCCTAGAAGCAAGATGGTAAATACATTGTAATTCCTGCTAAGATAAACAAGACAGCTTCTGGTGTTTTCCATTTATTAAGATGGGGGAAAAACATTCCCCAGGTCAATAGTTACACACCATATGTTTTGGGCATCAGCTGAGGTGGTGAGCAAAACAGGAAATGACAGATAACATTACTTTCCTATGGACATTCAAGTCTTTGATAGTGACATTAATTTCTAAAATTTTCTTCCAGTCATATCTTAGTTTTTGATGCACCAGGGAAGAGTTAGGAAACAGAAGTACTAATGATTTCCACATGACCCTTTTGTATCAGAGAACCTGTACAATGATGTGCCCAGGTGCTAACTGTTGCTGTTACAGTAGATAGAAAAAACTCAATAAATAGTGGATAATTTGGATGTTCCACAAGACGTATGGTGAGATGGATTCATGTTAGGGCTCTAACATGAATTGATTACCCCTAATCTCCATAAACTCCCATACACACTGGCAAATAATAGAGTAAATTATAGTCTCCAGACTATAGTGTTAAATTTGGCAAGCATCCAATAATCTAAATCTGTAAGTAACTTGAGAAATGGTTGCAGTTATTGTTGGTAAAGATTAGGATAAAAATTCACAAACTATATGGATGCTATAGTGGTTTTCATTTAGCATACCCAACTTTTATTTTGTTCAACGGCCTATAGAACTAAGAATTGATACAATTCTGGGAAATGTGCATAAGAACATCAATGGGATGTTAGTCTTGGATATCCCATGATCAAGTAGTAGCTAATAAAGAAGTTATTTCTCATAGATCAAATAGTTTTGGTTGTTGTACTGCCCTGCACCTTGTTGCGTTAAGTAAGCCTGCCTTGTTCTTATTTCTGTGACCTAAATATATTACTTGGTGTGGGGGGGGTCACCTAATATACACTTGTCCTGATTTCTTCTGTAGTATCTCTCATCAAGATGATTACCCTAAAGTGAACAGCCTCAGAAGCACTTTACACAGATGCTAAGGCTCCTCTCCTGTATGTACATCTTAAAGTTATGTGGAAAGGAAAATATTCTCAGGTATCTTGTTGTCCTTAGTCACAGCCATGTTTGAATTTCCATCTTTCAAAATAAAGTATTTATAGGAGATTTTGACATTTTAATTTCAAAGAGAAAACCCACCAGCAAGTCTAGTGTTGTTTTTTTTTTTTAAACAAATATACAAGTAAAGCATTAGAGATGACCCTCGCTGTTCGAAGTGGCACATTGTATCCAAAATATGTGGATCTGCATTAACACACAGACTATTGACATATTCAGCCTGACTTCTGTTTTCCTTCTTCGGAAAATCACTTTTATTACCTATTTTCTTTTTTTTTTTTTTTTTAAAGATTTTATTTATTTATTTATTTGACAGAGAGAGAGAGAGAGAGAGAGAGAGAGAGAGAGAGAGAGATCACAAGTAGGCAGAGAGAGAGGGAGAAGCAGGCCCCCCACTGAGCAGGGAGCCCGATGCGGGGCTCGATCCCAGGACCCTGAGATCATAACCTGAGCCGAAGGCAGAGGCTTAACCCTCTGAGCCACCCAGGCGCCCCTATTACCTATTTTCTTAACATGTTCTACATATTTATGCTTCTTATGTTGATAGGATTTTCAAAGTTGTACCTTTTTGAAAGCCTTTCTTTCCAGGTTTTACTTTCTATTTTATCTGTGGTACAAGGAGGAATATTCCTCTAATTATAATTCCATTACTAAGGAGTAAGAATTGGCTTTATCTTAAAAAGTTAGTGTCTCATTTGGGGGTTCTATCAATCATTAAGAAGACAGAAGAAAATTTATCAAACAGTAAAGAAGAGGCTGCTTGAGCTGACAGAGGAGGTTCAGGGAGGGCTGAGGCTTGGGGGGAACCCTAAGTTTTGAATTTCCTGTATGCCTATATTTCTCTGCATAGAGCCCAAATTTCTAAAATCCATGCACTGATTTTCACAGAAGAGTCAGTGAATTCAATTGTCATTGCAATTTGGCAATCTATAAAATAATGATTTGAGTTAATTATTAGCCATTGTATTGCTGGTGCTGCTAGAGAGAACAGATTTTTAAAGTTAGGCAGTGTCCCTTGTTTTAGCCTACGTAAAAACAAATTTTAGGAATTTGAACTTGTCATTCTTTTCCTTTAAATTAGTTAATTCCCTTAGAAATAGCCATTCTATCCAGTGTTTCTAGAGTTATTTTTTGGCCACCATGCAATTGTATCGTGAGAACAGCAAGGATGCCTCAAACTTGCTTTCAATCAGCTTTTTAATCAAGGTTATCATAGAGAGTAATTTAATCTGCTCTTATTAACAGAAAGTCACAGGCAACCAGCTGTCTATCCATAAATGATAATGGGATTTTCATTGCGTTTAGCAGTAAAAGCAGATAATAAAGCTAACATTTCTTCCTTTTTACTCCAAGTCTCTCATCTACAATGTATTCTTTGTTCCAGGGTCTGAATCAGACAGGTTCTCCTTTGAAATCAATAGAAAACATCACAGTTGGAAACAACAGAGAAAATTTAATGGATACCTGGACAGGAAAGCTTAAAATGGGCATAACCCAGTAGTAGATCAAAGGTGAGAAATAAATGCCCAGAATACCACCAATAGCACTGTTTTGTATGAACACACACACTAAAATTAGGAAAGATAAGAGATTTGAACAACACATCTAACACGTATGATGTGAGTAGCACATCTAGCACATGGAACCTAACAGAAAATACCCATTCATTGCAAAGACGGACAACATTTTCATAGCTGCAACTTGACTCTCCTGAGGAGACAGATTAGGAATAATACTTAAAGTCAGTTCCAGGCCTTCCTTTCATACTGATAACAAACTGAGGATGAGGGATGTGAAAAAGTTCCTTGTACTCCATGTGGATACATTATATTAGACTGACAGTTATTTAAATATCAGTAGTATATAGATAGATATAATTGTGCTTTATATGTGATCAGTGTATATTGTTGTAGTTACCATGTTTCTGAGGAAAAAGGAGGGTTTGAACACTGGCTCAATGGTAAGTGCATTTCAATGACCAATCTAGGATAAATGAGTTATTATATAGAAGCAAGTCACTTTGTCTGGAGCTAAGGTTCAGTTGAAATACAAATTTGCTAATGTAGAATTTTATAGAATCTTTATAGATCAATAATGACTCGTAATTTTACTCTTTTCCCAAATAACTAATGCAAAATTAAAGTTATCAGAGTATTAAAAAGTTTTTTCTAGTTTTGAACAAGTCATCTATTTTCCACCCAGTTTTCATATAAAATGTTTTGATTGTTACTATGTCGCAATCATAACTATTCTCTAGGAAATTTTATGGTAGCCAGGATATCAATTTAAATATAATGAGGAAGGCCCTTTTTCTTTATTTTTAAAGTCACCTCCGTTAGATTCAGGCATGGCCAAAGTCCTACTTTTCAGTCTCCTTATGCAAAAAAGTAATTACATTCCATTGAACTTTTTGAACATCAACTAATATTTAATGAGCACCATGGCACTGTAATGAGCATCTTCTTTTTAAATGTCTGTTTGTTCCCTGATTGCAGTGTCTTTATAAGATGCTGAGAATCTTAGCAGTTTGACAATATGAACAAAAATAATAGTCCCATTATGAAGAATTAACACTCTTTAAAATACCCCAGAAACCAAAGAAAAAGAAACATCATCTCTGAATATTAATAATTCCCATGGTTGTAAGGTTTTGCAGAACTATTTTTTCAGATGTTTAACAGCATTCAGAATAATTCCAGCATACCAAGAAGAAAAGTAGTAAAAGGACAAAGCCTCCATCTAATATTGACAAACTTTGTTAAGTACTTAAAGGAATTGTATTATACTATTAAACCACTAGTGATGTTTTCTGGGGGGAGGGAAAGGAGATTTGGTCACAATGATATAAATAAGTCCATAAGACAACCAAGTAGAAATCAGTCTTACCCTAAAACATGCATCTTAAATCTATAAATGTTTCTAATGATAAAGAGGAGACAAATGATTTACAGTAAGGGCTACAAGTTCAATCCTTATTGGTAGACAGATGGGACAGGAGGGTATTGAAACCAGGGCATATTAGCAAATCTAGGAACTCTTGATACCGACTGAAGGGCTGGCTCTAGCCTCCTCTTGAAGATCAATACAGTAATTAGTTAGAGAGTATAATGCCCAGGCTTTGTATATTTAAAATTATGTTTTGGAAACTTATGATGTGCTGTTATAAATTGGAAAATTACCATGATCACCTTGTTAACAGAGCTGCAGAATATCATCCACCTCACATCTGGGCAGCACTGAGCCTGGAACATCTGGAGTATAGCTGGATCAGGCAAAGAATTTAAAATCTTTGACGGTATGCCAGATCCGATACATTCTGTTAACATATTTAGCGGGTGGACAGATCCATATGAAGTGGATTCATTTGTCAGACATCTTGACTGGCTTATTTTTGGTAGAAAAGATATTAAAGCTTTAAGTGTTGGGTAGAAAAAATACAAAAAACCGCATGTATTCTAGCAGATTATATGCTATCTGAAGGGCAAGAAGAGAGATTGACTGAGACAAAAATGGCTATCATATATAAGCTATCATTACTTTGCATCACTGTTTTCTACTGAGAAAGAGTGGAAATACCTTTTTGATATGAGTGGAATGGTAGCCCTGGCATCCTGGAGAATGGAGACTTCTGTATCAGATACAGGTTGTAAAGAGTTTATACTACTTTAAATACTGAGCAAAGAGTGCATCACTTTATCTCCATTCTAGAAACAATTTGAGACAGGTCCAGAAAGGGTAGACATCAGCTAACAAAAAGCAAGGATGTATTCTGTGTCTTTCATTTTTTAGAAAAAATTGAGATTTTGAGTTTAGATAAATGACCTTCTACCTGAACCAAACTCTCAGTATTCTCCAATATAGAACACATGTAGTTCCATCCTCATAAACCTAGGTGTGGGTCTACAAAAAACTCAATGTATGAATTTGTCATAGCCATCTATAATAAAAATAGCTATGATCATTGAATGTTATTTGTCAGCCATCTTTCTCAGACTTTACATAATTTACCTCATTGAGTCTTTTCAATAACCTTACAAAGGAGGGAACAGTCATTACCTCAGTTCTTGCAGATGAAGAATGTGGAAGTTCAGGATGATCTTCTTACCTAAATAATCAAAGGAAAAGCTAAGACTGGAACCCAGGTCTGCTGACTCCAGATCCTTGTTCTTACTTAGTGTGTACTGCTACCAAGGCAATTTGTACTGGACCCTCTTGATGAGGAAAGAGAAAGAGCTTCTTGTAAAGGAAAGTACAGTTATTAATTCAGTTATTTATATGTTGGTAAACATTATTTTTTCCTTGTGATGAAAACTTCCAGGATATACTTTCTTGGCACATTTCAAATCTATCATATATTAGTGTTAACTATGGCTCTCATGCTGTACCTTACACCCGAGTACTTACTCATCTTATCACTGAAAGTTTGTAATTCTTGATCGCCTTTATTCAGTTCCCTTACATCCCATCCCTACTTCTGGTAACCACATATCTAATCTTTTAATTCTTCTTAGTGATTTTGATTGCTTTTAGATTCTACATATAAATGAAATCATACAATATTTGTCTTTCTTCGTCTGATTTATTTCACTTAACATAATGCCCTTAATGTCCATCCATTTTATTGTAAATGGAAAGATCTCCTTATTTTTTTTTCTTCTCAGTGTTCCAGAATTCATTGTTTATGATCCACACCCAGTGCTCCATGCCATACGTGCCCTCCATAATACCCACCACCAGGCTCACCCTACTTCCCACCACCCCCTCCAAAACCCTCAGTTTGTTCCTGAGCATCCACAGTCTCATGGTTCGTCTCCCCCTCCAATTTCCCCCAACTCACATTTCCTTATTTTTTACATCTGAATAGTGTTGCATTTTGGGCATGTGTGTGTGTCTGTGTGTACACCACACAACTCATTCATCACTGGCCACTTAAATTGTTTCTTTGTTTTGGTTATTATAAGTAATTCTGCAGTGAGCATGGAGATGCAGATGTCTCTTTGATATAATACTTTGATTTCCTTCAAATATGTACCTAGAAGTGGCATTGTTGGGTCATATGGTAGTTTTGTTTTTCATTGGAACTAAACTTTGAACAGATCTCTCAGACTATAAATCCTGTGTGCCTTAAGATTGTGAAACATACTTCCCCCTATTGAAGATTCTTAGTGCATTTTGGCATACTGAGAATTTCAGCAATCTGGCCCCCTCAGTAGAATATCTTGACCATGGGCAACAGGCATGTTATCATTCTGGAGAATATTGGTTTTAGTGTGAGGTAGAAGTTGATAGTTACCTGCTACAAAAGATTTCTTGTGGGAACCAAAGATACCATGGAAATAAGTTGAAAAAGACAATTTGGTTCATAGACATTTGTTTAATACATAACCAAGAATATCTCAAATGGAGATAAAACAAGTGAATTACTCAGCAAAATAAAACCTATGTATACTGAATGTGCTACTTACTGCATTCTGAGCAGACAGTTAAGTATACAATTGAAAATCAGAAAGACACACCTGCTAGAGAGTTTTTCAAATGTAAAATAGCTGCACTGTGGGTATATAATTTTACCAAGACCCAAATACATTAAACTTGGGAAAAGGTGAGTCATCTCTAAAGACATTTTAAAATTAAAGTTGGCAACTACTTTTGTGCTAGAAATTGGCAGAATTTCAGAGTAGCCAGCATAACAAATCCATGGAGAACACGGTGTGGACCCTTTGCCCTAGCAAATTACTCATAACCACTGCTGTTATCACTTGGTATGGGTGTGTGGAATTTGGAGAAGAGAAAAATGGGCAGGTAATTTTCAGTGAAATATGACAGAACTTGATGCCTTCAGTCAATTCTTTCTCCATGTCTTATTGTATATTTCACAGCCTATTTTAATGTACTGGAATATTATTTAACAACTTTATATTGCAATATAATTCACATATCATACAATCCAACCATTTCTAGTGGACAATTCAATAGTTCACAATACATTCACAGTTTTTCAGCTATCACTACTCTAGTTTCAAAACCTTTTCAACACCCCTAAAAGTAACGCCATACTTAATAGAGGGTGGCATTTGCCATTTCCACACAACCAAATCAAAGTGCCCCAGGCTTAAGCAACACCAATCTACTTTCCAACCTTATAGATTCTCTTCTTCTGAATATTTCATATAAAAGGAATCACATGATATCCAGTTTTTTTCTGCCTGGCTTCTTCCATTCAACATAATACTTTCAAAGTTCATCCATGTTGTTGCATATATCAGTACTTCTTAACAATTTTATGTATGGCTGGCCAAATAACACTCCGCTGTACAGATTTACTACATTTTGTTCATCTGTTCATTATTTAATGAATAATTGAGTTGTTTCTAATTTGGGCTATTAAGAATAATGCTGTTATGAAAATTTGTGTTCATGTGTCTATACAGCTGTATGTTTTCATTTATACTGAGTATATATGTAGAATGGAAATGTTGGATCATATGGTAACTTCTATTTAACATTTTAAGGAACTGCCAGATTATTTTCCAAAGCAGCTGTATCATTTTATGCTCCCACCAGCAGTGACTAAAGGTTCGAGTTTCTCCACATCTTCCGCCGAACTTGCTACTATCCCATCTTTTTTTTTTTTTTATTATGTTCAGTTAGCCACTGTATAGTACATCATTATTTCTTGATGTAATGTTCAATGATTCATCATTATTTATAACTACCGCAACTTTTTTGACTCTAACCATTCAAGTAGGCTTGAAGTGCTTTCTCAGTTGGTTTTGATTTGCATTGCTCTGACGGATAATGACAAAGGATCTCTTTTCATGTGCCTTTTCTGGCATACAATGTATGCTCTTCAGTGCACTATCTTACCTTTGCCCAATTTTTTTTTCTTGGTTCTGAAAACTTCTTATTTAAAAAAATTTGTAAATTTTTAATTTTAATTCCAGTATAATTAACATACAGTGTAATAATAGTTTCAGGTATATAATATAGCGATTCTTTTTTTTTCTTTTAAATTTTCTTTTATTTTTTTTCAATGTTCCAAAGTTCAGAGTTTATGCACCACACCCAGTGCTCCATGAAATATGTGCCCTCCATAATACTACACATTACTCAGTGCTCATCATGATAAATGTGCTCTTTAATTCCCATCTCCTATTTCCCCATTCTCCCACCCACCTCCACCTCTGGTAACTATCTGTTCTCTTTAGTTAAGAGTCTGTTTCTTGCTTTGTATCAGTCTCTCTTTTTTATCCCCCTTATTTTACTTTGTTTCTTAAATTCCAGATGAATGATATTGTATGGTACTTGTCTTTCTCTGACTGACTTATTTCACTTAGCGCAATACCCTCTAGCTCTATCAATGTCATGGCACATGGCAAGACTTCATCCTTTTTTATGGATGAATAATATTCTATGGATGAATAATACTCTGTGTGTGTATACATACCTCTTCTTTATCCATTCATCTATTGACAAACACTTGGGCTGCTTTTATGATAGTTTGTCCAATTTGTTCACATATAATTTTTCAGAGTATTCTCCTACAATTGTTTAACAGTTGTTTATATTTCTGTGGTATTATTTCTCCTCTTTAATTTTTGATTTTGTTTGGGTCCTCTCTGTTTTTGATGTGTCTGGCTAGAGATTTATCAATTTTGTTGATCTTTTCAAAGAACTAGCTTTTGGTTTCATTGATCTGTTCTTTTTTTTTTTTACTTTCTGTATCATTTATTCCTGCTTCCATCTTTATTATTTCCTTCTTTCTTCCAGTTTTGAGTTCTGTTTGTTCTTTTTCTAGCTCTTTGAGGCATAGGGTTATGCTATTTGAGTTTTCCTATTTCTTGAGGTAAGCCTGTATTGCTGTAAACTTCCCTCTCAGAACTGCTTTTGGTGTGTCCCAAAGATTTTGGACCATTGTGTTTTCATTTTCAATTGTTTCCATGTAATTTTTTATTTCTTACTGATTTCTTGGTTGACCCACTCATGGTTTGGTAGCTTGTTATTTAACCTTCATAAACTTGTTCTCTTTCTAGATTTTTTCTTGTGGTTAATTTCTAGTTTCATAGCATTGTGATAAAAAAAATACATGGTAAGACTTCAATATTTTTGAATTTGTTCAGACTTGTTTCATGGCCTCATGTGTGATCTAATCTAGAGAATGTCCATGTGCACTTGAAAAAAAATGTTTTTTCTGCTCTGTTAGTGTAGAGTATTCTGAATATATCTGTTAAATCTATCATGTCCAGTGTGTCATCCAAAATCACTATTTCCTTTTTGATTTTTTGTTTGCAGAATCTGTCCATTGATGTAAGTGGGGTCTTAAAGTCCCCTACTATTATTGTATTACTATTGATTATTTCCTTTAGGTTTGCTATTAACTGGTTTATGTATTTGGGTGCTCCCATATTAGGTGCATACATTTTTACAATTGTTAGATCTTCTTGTTGGAGTGTCCCTTTATTATTATTATATAGTGCCCTACTTTGTCTCTTGTTACAGTCTTTGTTTTAAGACTGTTTAATTTTTTCCAATATAAGTTTTCCTACCCCAGCTTTCTTTTGACCACTGTTTACAGGATAAATGTTTCTCTATCTCCTCACTTTCTTTTTTTTTTTTTTTAAGATTTAAAAAAATTATTTATTTGACAGAGAGAGATCACAAGTAGGCAGAGCAGCAGGCAGAAAGATAGGGGGAAGCAGGCTCCCTGCTGAGCAGAGTGCTTGATGCAGGTCTCGATCCCAGGACCCTGAGATCATGATCTGAGCCAAAGGCAGAGGCTTAACCCACTGAGCCACCCAAGTGCCCCAACCATCCCCTTACTTTCAGTCTGCAGGTGTCTTTAGGTGTGAAATGAGTCTTTTGCAGAGAGCTATATCAATGGGTCTTCTTTTTTATGTACTTTGTCACCTTTGTCTTTTGATTGGAGCATTTAGTTAATTTACCGCCCAAGTAATTATTGATAGATGTGTACTTACTGCCATTTTGGTACTTGTTTTGTGGTTGTTTTGCAGTTCTTCTCTAATCATTTCTTTTCTTGCTGTCTTGCTTAGTGTGTTGCATTTTTTAAGTGATATTTGAATTCCTTTTTCTTTGTTCTTTGTATATGTATTAACTGGTTTAATTTGTGATTACCATTAGAGTTACACATAACATCTTGTGTTTATAGCAATCTATAAGAAGTTGATGGTTACTTAAGTTTAAACCCATTCTTTATTCCTCCCTATACCCCACATACTTTAGTTACATGGTGTCATATTTACATCCTCTTATTTTATGAATCCCTTGACTGATTTTTGCAGATATACTGATTTTTACTGCTCTGTGCTTCCTGCTTTTCATATTCTTACGGTCTTTCCTTTCCACTCAGAGTCTCCTTTAAAATTTCTTGGAGATCTGGTTTAGTGGTCATGAATTCCTTTAGTTTTTGCTTGCCTGAGAAACTCTTTATCTCTTTTTCTTTTTTAAATTCTTAATAATAGCCTTGCTTGATAGAGTATTCTTGGCTACAAATTTTTTCCCCTTCAGCACTTTGCATATATTATACTCTTCCCTTCAGGCCTGGAAAGCTCCTGCTGAAAAATATCAGCTGATAGCCTTATGGGTTTCCCTTGTATATTACTGCCTTCTTTATCCTTGGTGCTTTAAAATTTTTTCTTTAAAACTACCTTTGCTATTTTAATTTTTATGTATATTGATAGGAACCTCCTTGGGTTGATTTTGTTGTGGGATTTCTGTACCTCCTAGATCTGGATAACTGTTTCCTTGCTCAGAGTAGGGAAATTTTCAGCTGTTATTTCTTCAGATAAATTTTATGGTCCTTTTCTTTGTCTTCTTTTGAGATCCCTATAATGTGAATGTTATTTCTCTTGATAGAGTCATTAAGTTCCCTAAGTCTATTCTCATTTTGCTTATTGTTTTTTTTTTTTTTAATAATTTGTTCAGCTTGATTACTTTCCATTACTCTGTCTTCCCGGTCATTAATTCATTCCACTGCTACCTCTAACTTATCTGTTCCTTCAAGTCTATTTTAAATTTAATTTATTGTGTTCTTCATTTCTGATTGGTTCTTTTTCTATCTGTTAAAATTCTCACCGATGTCTTCCACTCTGAAGTTCAGTGAGTATCTTTATAATCATTATTTTAAATGCTCTATCAGGCATATTATTTATATCCATTTTGCGTAGGTCTCTTGCTGTGGTTTTATCTTATTTTTTTATTTGGGACATGTTCCTGTGTCTCCTCCTTTTGCCTACCTCTCTGTATCTGTTTCTCTGTTTAATGAAAGTTAGCTATATCTCCACTTCTTGAAAGTAATGGCCTTAGGAAGAAGAGGTCCTGGAGTGCCCTGCAGTGTAGCATCTCCTATTGCCAGGACCTGGTACTTTAGGGAATGCGTGTTGTGTGTGCCCTTAATTTTAAGGAAAATGTATTCAGTCTTTTACCACTAAGTATTATGTTAGGTGTGGGTTTTCCTAAATGCTCTATATAAGGTTGAGGAAGTTCTCTTCTGTTACTATTTTGTTGGCATTTTGTTTTGCTTTTTTTGAGTCATAAAGAGGTGTTGAAGTATCCCACATGCCTTACTTTCATCTGTTAAAATAATTATGTATTTTTTTCTTTTTTATTCTATTGTTATAGTTTATTACATTTATTGAAATTTGGCTGTTAAGCTAACTTTTGTTCCTGACATAAATCCTGCTTTATCAGGATTTATTTAATTTTTTTTACATTTTTCTGTTTGAATTGCTATTATTTGTTTCTGGGAACTATTTTCACCAAAGTATTTAGCGACAATCTAAGGGTCCAAATGTCAAATCTGATAGCATCTGTTTACTGACATAGCATTTGTTTTGTTTTGTTTTTTAGATTTATTTATTTATTTTAAGGAAGAGCGAGCAAGAGAGAATGTGTGCCAGTAGATGGAGGGGCAGAGGGAGGGAAAGAGAGAGAGTCCTCAAGCAGACTCCCTGCGGAAAATGGAGCTCAACATGGGGCTTAGTCCCATGACCCCAAGATCATGACCATAGCCAAAATCAAGAGTCAAACATTTTCAACTGACTGAGCCACCCAGGAGACCCATTTTGACATAGCATTTGTAATTATTTTACACGCTTTTAAGATATTTTTTTCCCTTTATTGCATGAGAATCCATCAATCTGTGAGGCTCTTCCTATGGCTTTGTCATATCCTGGTGTCTCTCTTTACTTGCAGTATAGACCCCACTTTTCTTTATGTCTCTTTCCTTTATATGACTAAATTTACACACCGATGAGTACTTCTCTCATTGCATGAGAATTGTCTATATATCATTATCTTCCAATCAACTTTAGGATAAAACAATTTTATCCATCTTGATGTCTTCTTTGTTAGCAAATGCTTAAGATATATTTATTAGGTATTTAGTAATTTAGCATAATCTGCTAGATTTTCCCTAAATCATTTTCTACTTTTTCTTGGGCTAAATTAATTTAGTTTTTCAGTTTTTCAGACTTCATTATAGTTAGGTAGGGTCAAATAACTTCATTCTACTCAAAGGAAGTTGAACTGAAGTGCTGATTCCAGGCATCTGTGTTTGGTCGCCTTGCTCTTTTTTCATCCCAACAACCTTAGAGGGTAGCAAAGCCTTAAGATGTAGGGTTGCTGAATCCATGGCTATTTCCTTAGAAGACAGTTACCTCCTGATTGTGAACAAATAGCTTATTTCTTGCTCAGATAAATTTTATTCCATTAAGCCTTGAGATTGGGAGATTTATTTGTTCTATTAGCTACTGTATATTAGGTAATATGTTTTGAATATATCTGGATGTATTTTAGCATATTTTTAATAGGTTTTCACTGTACTTAGTGTATCCATTAAAATAAGCATACAATACAATAAAATATTAAATAAAAGTAAAAATTAATAATAGAATGTTCTGTGCCAAGTATTTAACATTAATTGTCTCTAATATGTTAATCTGATTTCATAAGTGGAAAAGTGAGATTTAGGAGTATAAACAGTTGAGGATATATAGCCAGTTGTAGAACCTCAGCTCAAACAGTGAATTAAAGGTTCATATGCATTCTATAAAATAACTTTAAGTTGCTGTAATGATTCAGAAGGATCTTTGAGATCAAGTTTATTAATGTGAACATGGGTCATCAGTTTGCATGTCAGTTAGGATATGTCTATCTTCAGAATAAGGTGTAAACTTTCCAAGAAGTTATCTTTAGTAATATGGCCTTAACATGTCTTATGGATCTCTTATTAGGTCCACTGTATTGCCAAAACTTAAAATGGTTTGAATTTTCTGACTGCATGCATTTTGAATAATAGAGCCTTCACTCCCATTATTAGGTATTACAAATTCACTTATAGAAAGATAATAAATGCTACATCCAATTCAAATTTGGAGCAAACAGAATTTAGCTGGGTTTTGATACAAGACTGAAATCATTTACGCATCATTTAAACATTCAGTTATTACTTTATTGATTAGTAAAGTCAACTCATGTTTCATTGTGTCAAAGTTTTAATTAGCTAAAAACTACCATGAACTTTGGTTACCATAGATAAATAGGGTTTCCATAATGGAATAATACAGAGCACAAATATAGATGGATAGTTTATTTTGTCTGGGATGAAATATTGTTAAAACTTCATAATTACTAATAATATTATATCACATATGTTTTTATAAATTAAATATAATCTCAATTTATTCAAGGAAATGAGGCATATTTGGTATTTTTCATAATTTATTATTTCATTTTTTTAGATCTAGCCTGACATTATAGGGTAAATCTTTTCTGCATTAGCATTTGAAATGTCCTTTCATATGTAATATTTGTTACCAAGTCATTTTCACCTCTTCTCAGAAGACAGATCATTGCTTTTACATGATTTTCTTAGTATTCATAGCATTCATTCTGAGAACATTTCCCATTTCTACCCATCTCAAAATTTTTCTCCAATTACTCACTTACCTAAATACATTATGGCCTTCCCAGATACATTCGATCTGGGAGGGGAAAAAGGCATCAGTATTTCCCCTAGGCTCTCACAGGACCCCCTTCACACCTCCATTATAGCATTTATATGATATTTCAGTGATTTACTTATTTTCTAAATAATTGCCTATCTGTGTCACAAAATAATTGAGGTGAATTTTAACAGATTCAAAGAGAAGAAAAATTGAAAATTACTAACATAGAGGGGAAAAAAAAACACTGATAAGGAGAAAAGTCCAGCATGATGGTAATTTTGATTGTTAAGTCTCTGAGCTCAGTCTCCTCTTAGATTAAAAAAAAGAAAAGAAAAGAGGGGAATGCAATCATTAGGAAAATGTTTTTTGTTACACTTGATTATAAAATAAACTGTAGTGTTGTTTACAGAGATAGTGATAAGAACATTTCCATAATAGTTGTGAAGCAAATATTTTGAAAGAAAGTTCAATGATTATTTTAGTATGTCTTTCTCATAGATTTTATTCTTAATGCAAAACACAACCTCAGTGTATAATTTAACAAAAGAATTACACATGGATAAGCATGTAGATTCAGGACCATTTGTTTTGTTTTGTTTCGTTTTTTGTTTAAAAATAAAGAATATAATGTACACACAGAATGTTTCAGTTTTCAATTAAAATGGCTTTTTTGTTACTGAAGGACTGTATTTTAAACTTCTTTGTATCTAGTTACAGAAACAAGGGTAGTATCAGATCCATAGTAAGTGCTAAACAAATTTTAGCATTTTCTGGTTGAATAAATGAATGAGACATTTTATTCACCATTGCTCAGTACACACAGTAATGTTCTTATTTTATACTTTGTGAGCATGAAATAAAAATTATAAGCTAGGTAGGAAAACAAGTCAATTTTAATTTGCACATACTAGAATACGATATTATACACATGGTTACACACACACAGAACTTTATTTTTACTCTTTTCAGCAATTGGTGCAGTTGATTAAATTTATCATATGTTCCTTTTCTCTACCTGTGAATTCAGTTCTTTTTGGAACAATACTGCTATTTTGTGCATTTGTTAAGTGTTTCCCAGAGTTGTAGTCTGTCCACACATACTGCTTTTCTTTCTTAAGCTAGTTGTTTCTTGTTGTTAGTTTTCTGTTCGATCAACTTCACTAAGCAGATTTTCTCATTTGGATTATCACACTTGGGACACTGAAATTTTAATATCTTAATCTTGACTGAAATTTTCCTTTATTGAATGTCAGTAGAACTGATCTTTGGTAAGGCAAGGTTAAATAGCTTTATCTGCTTTTGTACACTTTTGTTTCACAGATAAAAAGCACATTAGGTTGTACTTCTATGCCACAGAATAAATGATGGAATATGCAGTGTGTAGTACTGTAAAAGTTGCACAGCCTAATTGGGATTCAAAACACCACTTCTAGCCAAAAAGTTGTATGGGATTCAAAATTCATTCTAAATATTCAAATTTTAGGAGATGGGAAAGAATAATGGAATAAAATAAGGACTTAAATATTCCTAACTACTTCATTAAGTTAATTATGAAATGAATTATTGAGTTGGTGTGCATTTTACTTGCATGCAGAACAATTATCATTTAGTATTTCCCAATGATTCAAAAATGTTTGAAAAGGGCAGAATTTAATGTTAGCATTTTTACTAATGTATCCTATCTTTCAGCATAAACTTTGTCTAATTAGAGTGAGGCTTTTTAATTTAAAATATTTCCTAGATCAAAAACTCAGGTGAGAACTCCTATAATTATATATTAAGGTTTGATTCCTCTGCTCTATTGGTCCCCACTGCACTCACAAACTTCATCACAGTAATACATTCATTTATTTTCATTTTCTTTTCTTATTAGGTCTTTCACTTCACTAACAAAATACTGAAGCATTGAGAGCTTATACACATGTTTATGTGCTAAAGCTGTGTGACCTTTTCCGTATTCTCCAGTTCATTTTTTTTCTGGCAATTCTTTGTCATACAACTAAAACACAGTGGATTTGAAAGAATCCAGTAGCTTCAGGGTTTGAGTTATATAATTACAATTTTATTAAGGCAAGAGAGAAAGAATAAGTCCAGTTGCTAAATGAGAAAGATAGTAATTCTTCAAGATAAGAAGGACAAAGGAAGATTAGATTATAAAAATGGACTAAACCTTGTCAGTAGAATTAATTGATCTTCATTTTAAATATTGAATCTTTGTTACTTTATTCATTTACTCAACCATAAAAAGCTTTTTGAGGCAAACTCAAGGCAAGGATTTTTGGGAATTAACATGAATTCCTCCTATTCCAGACCATTAGGAAACTATAATCTAACAGGTGAATAAAATATATACATAAATGTCTGCAATATCAGGTTGAGATAGGAATTAAGCACTACAGGTTTTAGAAAATGAAAGAGTCCTTCCACATAGGAAAACATAAAAGCCCTCTAGAAGAAGATGGCATATAAGGCAAGCCTGAAAGACTAGGAGAATTTAGGGGAGTATGAGTAGAAGGCATTCTAGGCAGAGGAAATAGCTAGAAGTTAAATATAACTGGAAAGTCACAGTATTACATTTTGTTTTGCTTTATTTTTTCCATAAAATATTTTTAAAACAAGACACATTGTGATTACTTAAATTAAGCTTCTTGGCAGAGAACACTGCACCTAATTCTACAGGTGCATTTTCACACTTTCAAGTGTACCTAGAACGTTTCCAGAAGTGAGCCATATGCTGGGACATAGAGAAGGTCTGAAGAAGTTTCAGAGGATAGAATGATATTAATGTGTTCTCTGTCCACAGTACAATAAAGCTGAAAACTATTTTAAGAAGGTAAACAGAAAATCTCCATATGTTTAAAAGTTAGAAAGCATAAGTTTAAATAACTAATAGGTCAATAAGAATTCACATTGTAAAATTAAAAAAAAATAGTTTGGACTGAATTTAGAACTAAAATGTCACATATCAAAGCTTGTGGAATAAAGCTAAATTTATTCTCAGAGGAAAAGATACATATATATGAGTAAAAAGTAACCTGAAAATTACTAATACATCTTGTCCAAAAAGTTATTTAAATAATGCAACTAATAAGGCACAAAAAAGATGATGAAATGTGCTCTTATAAAGACCTACATGTAGAAATTCATAAAATAGAGAAAATATAAAACATGGAAAATTATCAATACTTTGAAAAGACTAATAAGATATCTCTGTGCAAATTTTTAAAATAAAAGAAAAACTGCTATCATTGCACAATCTAGAGTCACTAAAAAATAATAAGTGATATTGTAAAAAGTACCAATAAATTAAGCATTAAAGGAATAGACAAAATTGGCTATGTTTTTATAGACCAACAAATAGTTAAAACCTCTTTTAAAAAATATAGTTTAAAATAGACTTAAAAATGTTTAAAACACTGCAGTAAACCTTAAAAAATAATATGCTATGTAAATAAAACATCATTGTAGTAAGTTTAAGGTGATTTAAATAAATGAAAGGATAAACCATGTTCATGGATTAAAAATGCAGAATTATAATGAAGTCAGTTTACCTCAAATTTATTAAGAGATTTGAAGTAATTTAAATAGAAACACAGTTTTGTTTTTGGTGGAATTTGGAAAACGAATTCTCCACCTTACATAGAAATCTGGAGGGACAAGAGTATCCAAGACAGAATTAAAAAGCAAGATGGAAAGATTTATAATATCAAAATTACTATATCTGAAAATACACAATGATGAAAGAAAATATGGTAATGGTATAATGAGAGACAAATAGAACAAAGAAAAGGCAGACTGTCCAGAAAATGTGTCATATATATACAGCCACTTATTTTATGACTAAAGTGATACTTCAAAAAAAAAATAGAACAATATCTTCAATTGAATACTAGGTCTTTTAGATATCCATATATTAATATTAGAAATTTGAATTGTAGATAACACTACACAGATCTATAAAAATCTGACTCCTACTTGTACCCAAAACAGAAATATGTCTACATGTTCGTCAAGAGACATGAATGAGAATGCTTAGGACAGCTTTCTTTTTCTCTTTCTTTCTTTCTTCCTTTCTCTCTCTCTTTATTTCCCTCTTTCTCTCTTGCTTTTTCTTGAGATGGAAAGGGGAGCAAGGGGACAGGAAGAAGGAGAGAGAGTCTTAAGCAGTATCCATTCCCAATAGCAAGGCCAATGTGGGGCTTGATTTCACAACCCTGAGATAAAAAAAAACTATTACTTTTAATAGCTCAAACTTGAAACAACACCAAAGGCCTTCAACTAGCGATAAGATAAATTATAAATTTTTTTATAAATATAAATTATTTATATTTTTATAAAATATAGATTTGTGGCATAATCTTATCATTATAATTATTTTAGCACCATACTTATATTTTGTACACTTTTCTGTAATGTGTTTCACCTCACAGCCTAAAAAGTGAAAAAAACAAATTCAGAGTTACTATTCCATGCCAGTGTGTTGAAAATCTGCACATAGAGACAAGTAGGAATTAGAAATAAATACATAATGTTAAATAGATTGGATTAAAAAATCAAAAAAGAAATAAATTATTAAAATCAATAATGAGAGAGGGTACATCACTACTGGCTCTATGAACATTAAACAATAATGAATATTATTAAAATGCTGTGCCCATAAATTGATAACATATGTAAAATAGACCAGTTTCTTGAAAGTCACAATCTGCCTAATCTCACACATGGAGAAAGCATACACATTGGCCTCCATCTATTACAGGAGTTTAATCAATAATTAATAACCTGCCAAAGCAGAAAGCATGAGACCAAGATGGTTTCACTAATGAATTCTACCAATCATTTAAGGATGATAGACCAGTTCTCTATTATCTTTTCCAGAAAATAGGAGCAGAGAAAATGCTTTCCAATTCATTCTATAAGTATTCTGCTAATACCGCAACCACACAAAGACATTACGAGAAACTATGGGCCAATATCGATCATAATAGACACAAAAATCCTCAACAAAATATTAAATCTAACAATATATAAAAACAATTTGTACACAACCACCAAGGCTGGTTCAGTGTTAAAAAATCAATTTTTGTAACTGGTGACATTAGTAGATTGGAAAAGACAAATGATACCAATAGATGCGTAAAGAGCATTTGACAGAATTCAATACTAATTCATATGAAAACTAAGAATAGAGGAAACTTTCTCAACTTAGAATATTAAGAATAGAGGAAAACGTTATCGACTTGATAAGCATATCTGTGAAACACCTGCATAAATCACACTTAATAGTAAAAAACTAAATGCTTTCCTCCTAAGATTAGAAACAAGGTAAATATGTCTCTTCTCATCACTACTTTTCAACAAATACTGGAAGTCCTAGTTAATGTAATAACACAAGGATGCTAAGTAGAGATATACATGATGTTTGTTAACAGTGACATGGTTTTCCATATAGAAAGTCCCAAAGAATCAGCAACAAAAACATTTCTGGAACTAATCAGTGATTATAGTAAGGCTGTAGGATAGAAGATTGTTATAAAAAGTCAATGCTTTCTTCTCTAACAGCAAAGAACGATTGAAATTTTAAATTAAAACTACACTATTTACATTATCACCCAAGAGGGGAAAAAAGTACTTCAGTATAAATCTAACAAAATTGTATAACATTCTGTATGAGGAATACTATAAACTGTGGTGGTGGTGGGGAACAAATGATCTAAATAAATTGGGGAAATGTCCCATGTTCATGGTTAGGAAGATTCAATATTGTTCAGATGCCAGTTCTTCTCAACTTGATCTACAGATTCAGTGCAGTCTAATTCAAAATGTTTGTGGATGTCAAGAAACTAATTCTAAAATTTATGTTGAGAGGCTAAAGAGCTACAATTGCTAACACGGTAATGAAGAAAAAGTTGCAGGACTGAATACTGCCTGACTTTAAGACAAATATAAAACTACACTAATCAAGACAGTGTGGTATTGGCAAAAGAATACACAGACCAATAGAATAAAATAAGCCCAGAACCGGACCAATACAAATATATTCAACTGATTTTTAATATAGGAGAAAAGGATAGTTTTTTTTCCATGAAATGGTGCAGAATTGGACTTCCACATGTGTATAAGTAAATTGAGACACAAAACTTAATACCTTTCAAAAAATTAAAATGGATCATTGATCTCCGTGTAAAATGTCAAAAAATTAAATTTCTAGAAATTAGCCTAGGAGAAAATCTTAGTGACTTGGGGTGTGGTAATACCTCTTTAGATATAACATCAAAAGCACAATCCATTAAAATAATGATAGGTGGAATTTCATTAAAATTAAAAATATCTGCTCTGCAAATAACACTGGTAAAAGAATAAAAAAACAAGCCATTGACTAGAAGAAAATATTTTTAGAACATATAACTAATAGAAGACTTACCTCCCAAATACCAATGAATTCTTAAAACTCAACAATAAGAAAACAAAAAACCCAATTATTGTAGTTTTTACATAGCAAATGGCAAATGATGCCTTCTTTGATTCGGCAGTTACACTTTTATACTCCTATAGAAATCAGTTGTGCTTAAGGAGAGTGTTATAAAGAAGATCCATAACAGCATTAAAAATTTTTTTTATTATGTTAGTCACCATACAGTTTATCATTAGTTTTTGATGTAGTTTTCCAAGATTCATTGTTAATGTAGAACACCCAGTGCTCTGTGCATATGTACCCTCCTTAATACCCATCATCAGGCCAACCCATCCCCCACCCCCTTGCCCTCTAAAACTCTCCGTTTGTTTCTCAGAGTTCAGTCTCCCATGGCTCATCTTCCCCTCCGGTTTCCCACCTCTTCATTTTTCCTTCCTTCTGATGTCCTCCATGCTATCCTTGTGTTCCACAACTAAGTGAAACCGTATGAAAATTGATTTTCTCTGCTTGACTTATTTCACTCAGCATAATCTCCTCCAGTCCCATTCAGGTTGTTGCAAAATTTGGGTATTCATCATTTCTGATGGCTGAGTAATCTTCCACATATTCTTTGTCCATTCATCTGTTGAAGGGCATTTTGGCTCTTTCCACAGTTTGGCTATTGTGGACATTGCTGCTATCAACATTGGATGCATATGGCCCTTCGTATCACTACATCTGTATCTTTGGGGTAAATACAAAGTAGTGCAATTGCCGGGTCATAAGGCAGCTCTATTTTTTTCTTTAAATGTTTTGAGGAACCTCCACACTATTTTCCAAAGTGGCTTTACCAACTTGCATTCTGCCAACAGTGTAAGAGGGTTCCCCCTTCTCCACATCCTCTCCAACATGTGTTGTTTCTTGCCTTGTTAAATTTTGCCATTCTAATTGGTGTAAAGTGGTATCTCAGTGTTGTTTTGATTTGAATTTCCCTGATGGCTAATGATGATGAACACTTCCTCATGTGTCTGTTAGCCGTTTGTATGTCTTCTTTAGAGAAGTGTCTGTTCATGTCTTCTGCCCATTTTTTTGACTTATTTGTTTTTTGGGTGTTGAGTTTGAGAAGTTCTTTATAGATCTTAGATAGCAGCCCTTTGTCTGTAGTGTCATTTGCAAATATCCTCCCATTCCATGGGTTGCCTCTTTGTTTTGTTGACTGTTTCCTTTGCTGTGCAGAAGCTTTTGATCTTGATGAAGTCCCAGAAGTTCATTTTTGCTTTTGTTTCCTTTGCCTTTGGGGACATGTCTTGAAAGATGTTGCTGTGGCCAGTGTCAAAGAGGTTACTGCCTATGTTCTCCTCTAGAATTTTGATGGATTCCTGTCTCACATTGAGGTCTTTCATCCAGTTTGAATTTATCTTTGTGCATGGCATAAGAGAATGGTTGAGTTTCATTCTTTTTTATATGACTGTCCAATTTCCCAGCACCATTTATTGAGGAGACTGTCTTTTTTCCATTGGATATTTTTTCCTGCTTTGTCAAAGATTAGTTGACCACAGAGTTGAGGGTCCATATCTGGGCTATCTACTCTGTTCCATTGGTCTATGTTTCTGTTTCTGTACCAGTATCATGTTGTCTTGGTGATCACAGCTTATAGTAGACCTTGAAATCAGGCAACGTGATGCCCCCAGTTTTGGTTTTCTTTTTCAACATTTCCTTGGTGATTCAGATTCCATACAAATTTTAGGATTGTTTGTTCCAGTGCTTTGAAAAATGCTGATGGTATTTTGATTGGGATGGTGTTGGAAGTATAGATTGCTCTGGGCACCATAGACATTTTAACAATGTTTATTCTTCTGAGAATAAACATTTCATGAGCATGAAATATTTTCCATCTTTTTGTGTCTTCTTCAATTTCATTCATGAGTGTTGTGTAGTTCCTTGAGTATAGATCCTTTACCTCTTTGGTTAGGTTTATTCCAAGGTATCTCATGGTTTTTGGTGTTACTGTAAATGGAATTGATTCTCTAATCTACCTTTCTACAATTTCATTGTTAGTGTATAGGAAAGCAACTGATTTCTGTGCATTTATTTTGTATCCTGCCAGATTACTGAATTGCTGTATGAGTTCCAGTAGTTTGGGGGTGGAGTCTTTCGGGTTTTTCACATAAAGTAGTATGTCATCTGTGAAGAGAGTTTGACTTCTTCTTTTGCCAATTTGAATACCTTTTATTTCTTTTTGTTGTCTGCTGTTGCTAGGACTTCTAGTACGATGTTGAACAAGAATGGCAAGAGTGGGCATCCCTGTAGTGTTCCTGATCTTAAGGGAAAGGCTCTCAGCTTTTCCCTGTTAAATGATATTTGCTATGGGTTTTTTATAGATAGATTTTATGAAGTTGAGGAATGCTCCCCCTATACCTATACTCTGAAGAGTTTTAATCTGGAAAGGATGCTGTATTTTGTCAAAAGGTTTTTCTATATGAATTGAGAGGACCATGTGATTCTCCTCTCTTCTCTTATTAATTTGTTCTATCACATTGATTTGCAAATGTTGAACCACCCTTGTATCCCAGAGATAAATCCCACCTGGTCGTGGTGGATAATATTTTTAATGTACTGTTGGATCCTATTAGCTAGGATCTTGTTGAGAATCTTGGCATCCATATTCATCAGGGATATTGATTTGAAATTCTCTTTTTTGATGGGGTCTTTGCCTGGTTTGGGGATCAAGGTGATGCTGGCCTCATAGAAAGAATCTGGAAGTTTTCCTTCTTTTTCTATTTTTTTAATCAGATTTAGGAGAATAGGTATTATTTCTTTTTTGAATATTTGGTAGAATTCCCCAGGGAATCCATCATGTCCTATACTCTGTTTTTTTGGGAGATCTTTGATCACTGCTTCATCTCATTTCTAGTTATTGGTCTATTTAGATTGTCAGTTTCTTCCTGTTTTAGTGTTGGAAGTTTATAGGTTTATGCATCCATATCTTCTAAGTTGCTTAACTTACTGGCATATAGCTATTGATAATAATTTCTGATGATTATTTCTATTTTCTTGTTATTAGTCGTGATCTCCCCCCTTTCATTCATAATTTTATTAATTTGGGTCCTTTCTCTTTTCCTTTGGATTAGTCTGGCCAGTGGTTTATCAATCTTATTAATTCTTTCAAAGAACTAGCTTCTAGTTTCATTGATGTGTTCTACTTTATCTGTATCTCTGGTTTCTAATTCATTTCTCTGGTTTTTAATTCATTCATTCTCTGTTCTAATCTTAATTATTTTCCTTCTTTTGTGTAGGGTAGACTTAATTTGTTGTTGATTCTCCAGTTCTCTAAGGTGTAAAGGGAGTTTGTGTATTTGGGATTTTTCAATTATTTTGAGGGAGGCTTGGATGGCTATGTGTTTCCCCTTTAGGATCGCCTTTGCCTTATCCCATAGGTTTTGGATCAATGTGTCTTCATTCTCAGTGATTTACATGAATTGTTTAAGTTCTTTAATTTCCTGGTTGACCCAAACATTCTTGAGCAGGATGGTCTTTAGCTCCCAAGTGTTTTAATTTCTTCCAAACTTTTTCTTGTGATTGAGTTCCAGTTTCAAAGCACTGTGGTCTGAGAATATGCAGGGAATAATCTCAGTCTTTTGGTATCAGTTGAGATCTGATTTGTGACCCAGTATGTGGTCTATTCTGGAGAAAGTTCCATGTGCGCTTTAGAAGAATGAGTATTCTGTTGTTTTAGAGTGGACTGTTCTGTGTATATCTATGAGATCCATCTGGTCCAATGTGTCATTCAAAGCTCTTGTTTCTTCGCTGATTTTCTGCTTAGATGATCTTTTGCTGCGAATGGAATATTAAGATCCCCTACAGTTAACATATTCTAATTAATATCTCTCTCTCTCTTTTTTTTTTTTTATTAACAGTTGGCTTATGTAGTTGGCTGCTCCCATGTTGTGGTCATAGATATTTACAATTTTTAGATCTTCTTGTTAGATAGACCCTTTAAGAATGACATAGTGGGGGTGCCTGGGTGCCTCAGTGGGTTAAAACCTCTGCCTTCAGCTTAGGTCATGATCTCAGGGTCCTGAGATTGAGCCCCACATCGGGTTCTCTGCTCAGGAGTGAGCCTGCTTCCTCCTCTCTCTCTGCCTGACTTTCTGCCTACTTGTGATCTCAGTCTGTCAAATAAATAAAATCTTAAAAAAAAAAAAAAGAAGAATGACGTAGTGTTCTTCCGTATGTCTGACTACTGTCTTTAGTTTAAAATATAATTTGTCTGATATGAAAATTGCTACCCAACTTTCTTTTGAGGTCCGTTGGCATGAAAGATGGTTCTCCATCCCTTCACTTTCAGTCTGGATGTATCCTTCAGTTCAAAATGCATCTCTTGGAGACAGCATATGATTGGGTCCTGTCTTTTTAATCTAATCTGCAACCCTGTGCCATTTTATGGGAACATTTAGGCCATTCACATTGAAAGTGATTATTGAAAGATAAGTTTTGATTGTCATCATGCTGCCTGTGAGGTCCTTGTTTCTATAGGTTGTCTCTGTAAATTTCTATTCTATATCACTCTTGGGTTCTTTCTTCTTTTATAGAACCCTCCTTAATATTTCTTTCAGGGCTAGCTTGGTGGTCACATATTCTTTCATTTTTTGCCTGTCTTGGAAGCTCTTTATCTCTCTGTACATTCTAAATGACAGCCTTGCCAGATAAAGGATTCTTGGCTGCATATTCTTCTCATTTAGTGCCCTGAATATGTCTTGCCAGCCCTTCCTGGCTCACCAGGTTTTTGTGGACAGGTTTGACATTATTCTGATGTTCTTCCCACTGTATGTAAGGAATCTCTTCACCCTACCTGCCCTTAAGATATTTTCTCTGATTTTAAGATTCACAAGTTTCACTATGACATGAGTGTTACTCTTCCCTTGTTGATCTTGTGGGGTGTCTTCTCTGCCACTAGGACATAAATAATTGCTTAATTCCCCAGATTAGGGAAATTCTCAGCTAGGATTTGCTCACCTTTATCTTCTAGTCCCCTCTCTCTCTCCACCCCCTAGGGATCCAAATAATTGTGATATTGGAATGTTTCATGACATCATTTATTTCTTTAATTCTATTTTCATGGATTCTAATCTGTTTGTTCCAGGCCTTCTCCTGATTGTTCTTTTCTATCAGTTTGTCTTCTAGATCAGTAATTCAGTCTTCTGCTTCATTTACCCTAGCTGTTAGAGTATCTAGATTAGATTGGATCTCCTTGATAGTGTTTTTAAGTTCTGCCAGATCAGCTCTTACTTCTGCCCTTCAAAATCTATGTTGCCATTAATGGTTTTCTCCAACCTAGCTATTGTCTGTATAACTGTTACACTGAATTCTATTTCTGACATCTTGCTTATGTCCATATCTATTAGTTCTGTGGCAGAGGTCAGAGTCTCTGAATTTTTCCTATGTTGGGGGTTCCTCCTCCTAGTCATTCTGGTGAGAAATGATTGAGGGAATATACAGAGTCCAAACTATTGACCACAATCCAAGCAAGATGCACCTGTTTTATAGGAGTTTTAGGGTTCTTGGCCTCTTGTTCTTTTAATCTGTCTTCTGGGGGGAGGGGCCTGCTGCACTGTTACTCAGGCAACTTTGTTTGGGCAGAATTGCTCTGTCCCCTGTAGTGGGGGATGGGCTCAGTGAAAACTGGTTTGGGGGGCTTTTGTTCTCTGGTGGCTTTCCCTGATAGTTTTCTGTGTCCCTTCCAAGAGTCAGAACAGAAGTGATTATGTCCAAACTTCTGTCTCAGAACAGAGAGACCACAGACTATTCTCCAGAAAGCCCTAAAGGTCACACTGACTCCGTTTTTGTCTGTGCTGCTAAAAAACTGCAGCAACCTGGATTGTGTGCCCCACAGCAGCACTGCTAGCCCTCACTTTCAGGTCCAGGCATGTCTCTGCCCTTTGTGCTTTTAAAACCACCAGCCAACCCCAGTTCACATGTGTGCCCCTACAACTCCAGGTTTCAGTCTAGGGGGCTCCCCTAAAGTCCTTCTCCCATGGCTACTGGTCTCTGAGTCTGTGCCTGGGCCCCAGCACAGAACACTTTTGTGTTCCTGTGTTATTTCACCTTCCCAGCCCCAGCACTTATGGCAGCTCCCTCCCCCTTCCATTTATTTTCTGATATCTGCCCACACAATCCTGGATCCCCACTTCATACCTTGAAACTGGCCACCGGAGATATTCTGTTGATGTACATCCTGAAATATCTTACTACATCTTGGGCTGATTTTGTGGGTGCTCAGAGTGGTCTGGCAGATATCTAGCTCAATTCAGGGGACCAATTTGAAATAGGGTCCCATACTCCTCTGCCATCTTGCCAGACCCTCATAACAGCATTGTTATCTTGGAAAATTGAAATCAACCTAGATAAATACCAATAGAAAAACAAATTGTGCCCTATCTATACATTGAAATGTCATCATTAAAATACAGGAACAAAAACTTTGACATCAACATAAATAAATTCCACACACAAAAGAATAACAAAAAATGGTTTCTGAATGAAACTATTGCATGAGAACACATATACCAAGTACATAAATAGGAAAAAGTTAATGTATATAGAATAATATATAAATTGTGTATATACATGTATAGATACTTAAATATCTTCTGTATAATAGTAGAACAAAAGCATGTATTGCCATTTAAATAACAAATCTGGTGAGTGGGAATATATGAAGGAGAATGGGACAAAGAAGAATTACAAAGTCTCAGTGGTATGTTTTCCTTCTTAAAACAGATGAAGCACAAATATTACAAAACTATGAGGCTAACAGAGTTAGACAATGCACGCAATTTTTAAGTTAATCACAGTTTAAAAAATAAGCTGAATTTTGTGTATTTAGCTGTGGAAAAAAAAACAGAAGTTCTAAATGTATGAACATGGAAAAATTTCAATGCATACTCTTCAGTCAAAAAAAGCTAGTTGTGGAGTGATACGTAATTTATATCATCTATACAGAAAAACACTCACACATAAACTACATATTTCTGTCATACATACTTAAAAGTCTACAAACTACATAATAGCATTCCAATAGTGTTTATCCCAGGGGAGAGAAATAAGACTGTGTCAAGAAATCTTTTGTTTCATCTGCAATTTTTTCCCATAGAGTATATTCATATTACTTGTTTAAGTAAAAATAAATGATGTTTTAATTTAAAACAGGAAACACAGTTGATTTTGTGAGAAAAAAAAATTGAAGCAGACAGAGATCTCAGCCAAGTATCTTCAAAACTATACTTCTGGGTCCCTGTAAGATCTCCAGACCTCAGATTTCATTTCATTTTATAGAGAAAATGCTAGATACATGATAAAGACTTTTCTATATCTCAAAAATTATTTCAAAGCAAACTGCTTCAGAAATGACTACTTTACATATTCCCCTATCCTGATGATCCCTCTTTAATCTATTACTCAGAATCTCTATGGCATTCAAGGCTGGTGGTTTCCAGACATCACTTTCTTCCTCCCTAGACATTTCTCTTCAAACAGCTCTGTGGCTGAGGACTCTGTCCTTGTCCCCTAGTTCTTTTTATTCCTTTCTTTTTTCCCTGGGTCTCCTTAGAATAACTTAATTCCCACATATAAATTGATTGTACCTTAATCTCTTGTCCCCAACTGTATGGGGAGCACCAGTCTCATTTATATATCCAACAAATTGGATGGGGAACTTTTCCATTTAACGGTGGTGCATTTAGTTCCATTTTTTTTTTTTAAATATCACTGTCCAAGTAATAACTCTATCCTCAATGTTACCTAATTTTTATGACCACCCGCATTTAGTTTCCCAAGCAAATGATAATTTTCCTAGATAATACTCTCCATCCTTCGGTATTGAATTTCTCATCCAGGACTGTTGCTACTGCTTTCTCCTGAAGGTATCTACACTTTCCCCTTAATTGTGACATCTTTGAATTTGCAATAATTTTCTCATTGGGTTTCATAGACCAAGCCTAGTCTGCCTCCATATTACCAAGAGAGCTTTCTACAACACAAACCTGATTGTGTTATTCACTGCCCTTTAATTATTACCTATCTCCTATAACTTTCAGTATTTTAGGAAGAAAATTACCATGACATTACAAATCTGTCTCTTGTCTTCTTCTCCGAACTCATATCCAACCACTTTGGTTCTCATTTCCTCCCAATAATATTTCCTCATATGAAATAGTTCATAACACATTTTTAAACAAAAGATACCTTTATGAGATGTAACTTGCATACCGTAAAATTCAGCCAATGTAACTGTCCAATTTTCTAATTTTAGCAAAGTGGGGCTTTTATCACTACAATACAGTTTTTAAAAACATTTCTACTGCTCTACACAATTCTTAAGAGCATATTTATAATTATTTCTTAACCCTACCCAAGCCTCAGACAACCCTGAACTGCTTTCCAGTCTTTATAAATAATATGAAGAATCTGCCTTTTCCAGACACTTCATATAATACATAATATGTACATAATACATAAGAATATGTAGTATTTTATATCTATATCTAGCATGTTTGATATTCATATTGTAACATATGACTAAGTGCTTAATTATTTTAATTGTGTAAGAGTATCCAGTTATATATTTTACAACACTTTTTTTATGAATTCAACAGCTGATAGATGTTGGATTGTTTCCACATTTGGTCTGTCATGAATGATGCCGCCAAGAATATTTACATACAAGTGTTTGGGTGGACAGATGTTTTCACTTATTTTGGATTGCATCCTATGAGTGGAATTGCTGGGCTGTGTAGTAGCTCTGTGATTAACCTTTTAAGAAGCTAACTAACAAAATGTTCTTCAAAGTAACTCTACAATTTGACTTTCCCCTGCAGTGTATGAAGGCTCCAGTTTCTTCACATTCTTGTCAGATTTGGGATTAAGTGTCTTTTGATTATAAACATTCTATTAAGTATTATCTCATTGTTGTTTAATTTGCAATTAATGATGCAGAGCAACTTTTCATGTGCTTATCAGCTAATTATAGGTCTTGCTTAGTGAAAAGTTTATTCAAGTCTTTTGTCCATTTTCTTATTCCGGTTTTTTATCTTATAGTGTAGTAAATGTCCTTTAAATATTTTGGGTGGAAGAAATACATGGTTTGCAAATATATCCCCCCTGTGGATTGTTTTCATTTTATTTTTTTTAAGGATTTTATTTATTTGACAGCCCAAGCAGGAGGAGAGGCAGGCAGAGGGAGAAGCAGGCTCCCCACTGAGCAGGGGGTTTGATCCCAGAACCCTGGGATCATGACCTGAGCCTAAGGCATCTGCTAAACCAGCTGAGCCACCTGGGTACCCCTGTTGTTCATTTTAAATGGTGTGTTTTGAAATGAAATAAAAGATTTATAATTCTAAGGAGGTCCAAGCTTTCATTTTTTAAATGGCTAGTGTTTTAGAATTTCTACCTAGGAACTCTGCCTAGAGTCAATCAAGGTCATAAAGATTTTTACCCATTGTTTTTGTTCAAAAGTTGTATAGTTTTAATTCTTAGATCAATGTTTATGATCTATTTTGAGTTAATTTTTGTGTATGGTAAGAGAAATAGATGTGTGTGTGTGTGTGTGTGTTTAGCTATTCAGAACTATTTAATGAAAGGACTCTTCATAAATTTAATGTTTTGGTATCTTTGTTGAAAACCAATTGATCAAAAAGTAAGGGTTAATTTCTGAATTGTTAGTTCTCTTCCATTTATGTATAAACCTATCCTTATGCTACAACTATATTGTTTTGATCACTGTCTTTACAGTAAGTTTTGAAATCAGATATTGTAGGTCTTCCGTCTTTGTTCTTTGTTTCAGAGTTGGAGAAATTTTATTATTGGTGGAAATGCTGAATGATAGAATCACATGGGCAAATAGTTTGACATAAGATCTCACAGTTTTGCCCTTCAACATTTATCTCAGAGAAATGAAAACTTATTTTCATGTAGAAACCTGTACACAAAAGTTCAAGGCAGGTATATCTGTAGTAGCCTTAAACTGGAACCTGCTCACCTGTCCTGTGGTGAATGGTTAAACAAACCAGTATGAATCCATACCATGGAATATTACTCAGCAATGGAAAATAATAAAGTATTGGTGTATGCAACAACTTGTATGAACATCAAGGAAATTGTAATTGAGTGAAAAATGCCAATCTCAAAAGGTTATATAATGTGTGATTTTATTTATATGACATTTGTGAAATAAAAGAATGGAGATGGATACTGATTAGTAAATGGCAAATGACAGGGGATGGGGATTGCATGGTTATAAAAGGGTAACATGGAGAAGTGTAATGAATAATATTATACTTTATCTTCATAGTGGTTATAGTTATGCAAAGCTACATGTGATAAAACTGCATAGAGCTACACACACACAAACATATGCAGAGATGATACAAACATAGTTGATGAAATCTAAATAACTCTTGTGGCTTGTGCTAATATCAGTTTTCTGGTTTTGATATTGTACTAGAATTTTGAAAGATATTAACATTGGAAGAGCTTGAGAGAATGACTCAGGGGGCCTCCCTGTATATTTATTTGCAACTTCCAATGAATCTATAATAATTGCAAAAGAAGAAGTTGAAAAAATATGAAGAAAAAATAAAATTAAGGGTTTCTTGAAAAAATATGAAGAAAAAATAAAATTAAGGGTTTCTTGAGAGCATCAAGTCTGAAAAATAATGTAAAAGAAAAAAATGGCTTATTAAAAACTTTAAAAATAATATAAGACCATTATGGGGAAAAAAAGAAAATTCAGAAAGCAAAAACTCAAAAATTAAAAAAAGTGTCATTAATTTTCACACAGGGATGACCGCTATTAATATTAAGGTGTACACATTCCCTTCTTCTCATGCTTGTAGTAAATATTGTTTGTAATATGCTTTTTAAAATATTCTATTGTGAGCATTTTACCATATCATTAAATATTCTTGCATAGCATCATTTTTATTTTTTATAATATAAAAGGGAAATGTGTGGAAACACCATCACTTCTAAAGAAATTATTGTTGGATATTTAATTAGTTTTCTAGTTTTACTGTGGAAACAGGCATGCAATAGTCTTTCAGATTTTTCTTTATATAAACCCATATTATTAGGATACATAATTAGAGAAATGTTAGCTCACAAACCGGGCATATTTCTAAGACTTTTTTCAAAATATCGTGAAAATTGCTCTCAAGAGTTATGGTACCAACTCGGAGTTCTGCCAGGAGTATATAAATTGTCCTACATATCCATATATTGGAAGAACACTCAGTATTATTAATAAAATATGTTCTTCACATAAAACTTTGTATACATAATGCATTTATTTCATTAACTTAATAAGCGATCTCACTATTTTTTTAAAAAATATTTAATTTATTTATTTATTTGACAGAGAGTGAGATCATAAGTAGGCAGAGAGGCAGGCAGAGAGAGAGGCGGGGGAAGCAGGCTCCCCACTGAGCAGAGAGCCCAATGCAGGTCTGGATCCCAGGACCCTGGGATCATGACCTGAGCCAAAGGCAGAGGCTTTAACCTACTGAGCCACCCAGGCGCCCCAACTATCTCACTATTTGAACTACCTTTTTTCACATGCCTATTGGCTATTTGTATTTTCTTTGGCGATTTGTCCATTATATCATTTACCCATTTTCCATTAGAATATTTAACATTTTCTCTAAACAGCTTCCAACTCAGTTGACAGTAATCTATTTTCAGATTTCAAAGTAATCAATAACATTTTTAATAGAAATAATATATTACGTATGTGGAGCATATTATGCCTTTGCAAAGTACAGGATTCTATGAAATTGCCCTTCTTACACTTACCTTTGGCCAGTGTTCAACAAACCAAAGGCTGTATTTTGCCAATTCAGAAAGCACTATGAGAAACCAACATAATTCTCTTTCTTCTAGAACTAAAAATTAGATAAATTATTGACATTTTTCTGTAATGTTTTTAGTTGTCAATGAGTAGATACTATTTTTTTTAAACTTTTCCTCTTTCTTTTATTTTTAATTCCAATATGGTTAACATACAGTGTTACATTAGTTTCAGGTATACAGTGTAGTGATTCAACAATTCCATACATTACTCAGTGCTTATCATGGTAAGTGTACTCTTTAATCCCCATCACCTATTTCACCAACTGAACAGATATTATTTTAATATTTGTAAAGTATCTGTTTTACTGAACATACTTTATGGTCAGTAGATGTGATATTGAACTTATTCCCTAATTTCTTACAGCATAAGAATAAAGGTCTTACTTTATTCCCTGAAGAAGTGGAAGAAAAGCAAATTCTTTCTGGCTAATAGGCCATTTTTCAGAATACGAGATGTCCAGGGGTTAGTACAAGCACACATCAAGATTTTTATTTTCAACTTCTTCAATTACAGACTACTTTTGAAAATCGCTTAACATCTCAGTAATAAGACTTAACCATCTGTGAAATGTGCAGAGTACAAATACTGGTTGACTTGAAGCTTAATTAATGTATTAAATGTCCTTTGAAAGCTTGAATTAAAAAGTTACTATTACTGTAAGATTTATGAAATTATTTTTATTTCAAATTTATTTTTCAAATTTATTTCAAATTTTATTTCAAATTTATTTCAAATTTTTATTTCAAATTTATTGTGTTGACACAGAAACCAAAAGTCAATAGATCGATAGAGACCAAAAACTACTATTTGCGAGCTTGGTCACCTTTTCATCTGCATATAACTGAATGCGAATCTAACAAGCTGCAAAAAAGGGGACACAAGGAAAGGATATGTTTTAAAATGTAGCTCATAACTCGAACTCATTTCTGACATGAAAATGTCATGTTTCATGATTTTGGGGATTTAGTTATGTACAGCATTTGTTGTAAATCTGTTTTGCTATTATCCTGTGAGAGTTTTCTTCACAGTCATTGTGCAAGAAATCATTTTAAGATATTTTGGTGCTTTCAGGCTTTGATTTTAGTTCCTTGGGATAAGTTTACCAAAGCTTTTCTGCTTGTTTTTTTTCTGTGCGAGAAAGAGAGAGAGAGAGAGAGATTATAAGGATGCTATGGAAAATAGGCATTTCCTTTTGATGTATCAGAAAAACTTAACGTGAGATACGTCCATCACCATTTTTATTTTTGTACTATGACTTCAATCAAAATAGTGCATCTTTCCTCCTTGACTTCACCTCCTTTAGCGCCTTTAAATGCTTTGTTGCTCCCTAATTTGCCATCCTACTCTTTCCAGTTCCTGTGCTTCTGAGTTAGCATGATAGGATATTTTAATATTTTATTAGCCAAGAGACCTGTTCTAAAGCTAGGGTGCATTCTCCAGTCAGAAAAGCTGGAATCTCTTTGGAAGATTGGTAATGTGGCCTACAATTCTCCATAATCGGATCATACTGCCTGCCTCGTCAGACTAATGTCAGACTAATCTCATCGCTTCTCGGCCTTTTAGCTAAGATCAAGTGCAGATTAATCTCAACCTTTGCAGTTCCAGCTTTGCTAGAGAATGCCCTGCTCTCAGTTCTTAGTAAACCTATTGTTTCCTTTTTACTCTAGAGCTTTCTCCAGGCAATTTCCAATGTTTAAAGATGGTCTTGAATTCCATATTTCTCTTCAAAAGGCTAATGCTTTTGACAGAGAGAGGGCACAAGCTCTACCTTCTCTGAAATGTATAGACTGTATAGACTATGTAGACTGTATAGACGACATTCTCTGAAATGTCATCCTCAAAAGCTGGTTTAGTGTGTTACAATCTTGTAATAATTGAAGAAATTTACAACCACATAAGACATGTAGTTATTTATTCATGATGTAATGCAACATTGAAACAGAGAACCAATCCATTTGGTTTATCATTTCACCCACATTGTCTTGCTCAGTGCACCAGGCACATAGGAGCCCCTCAACAAATATGTATTGATCTGATTGATGATGTAATATGTTTTTAGATATAAATACTTTGTTAGAAACATAGCAGGGAAGAGCTGAAGAGTACTCTAGTTGTCATCTAATGTCATTTCTCCATAAAATATCATTTGCGTCTGTTTTCTAGGTTCTGTTTATCTATCATTAAAAAGATCCTCTTGCATCACAAGCAGTGCATTTTACTTTCAGAAAGCACTAATTGCTAAAATGTCAATTCCTTTTTAAATCAGTTTTTTTCTCTTCATTATTTCTTTCATAAAAAGAGTATACGTTAGACTACTAGCACATGCTCTATTTCATTTCTTATGACCATACATATCTAAGGTGATATGTATGAATGAAATAAAAATCTATAAATATCATTGAGAGCAATCATCATTTTGAACTGTAACTTAAATTACATTCTTTTTTTTTTTTTTTTTTTTTTAATTTATTTGACAGACAGAAATCAGAAGTAGGCAGAGAGGCAGGCAGAGAGAGAGGAGTAAGCAGCCTCCCCGCTGAGCAGAGAGTCCGATGCGGGGCTCGATCCCAGGACCCTGGGATCATGACCTGAGCCGAAGGCAGAGGCTTTAACCCACTGAGCCACCCAGGTGCCCCCTTAAATTACATTCTAATTGGAGTGAGCTTTTAAACTATAACTTCCATTATTTTGTTCCACAGCAATCTATTATATACAATAATAATAATAATATGCAGCATGTATTGAGCTTCTCCTCTATATCAGGCATTATTTTAAGTGTTGTAAGTAGAGTAACTCATTTACAACCATATCCCAGGAGATAGTTTAGCATTACATACATTATTATATAAACACGATTATTTACATTTTAGTAAGCTAGTGAGGTGGTAATATGCTATTATTTATTAGTAACTTAATGATAATTAGTTGAACTGAGTATTGAAGAAAAATGAGCATTTTGCCAAGTAAGGAATGATTTGAGGCTGTGGGGTGCACCTGGCCAATGCATGACCAGGAGTAGTGGTCCTGAGTGGGGAATTGAATGTTATCTCTGATGGAGAAGGGCTTCCAAATAGAGGATAAGGGAAACAGAAATGATAGACGGATAACAGGAGACAACGAATAACACATGCTTTATGAGTCTAGAACCATTTCAACAGTTTAATTTTAATTAGGAATTTAAATTAAAGCCCTCGTGTGCCAAACGTGGACTTCGACCAATCCACGGTCACCATCCACTTTGATTTCACAGATCATTCTTGCTCTTGGTGCTATGCAGTTTTTCTCTTAGAGAAAATATTTTCGTTTCTCATTTATCAAAGGAAGACGAGATTTTCTACTTACTGTGTAAGCTATATAAGGAAATGTCAAATTAAAAGCTAATTGAACATTTTACTGTCTTCTGCAAAACACACTGTTTTAAAAAACATAGTTTAATTCAAGGTGCAAATTGTAATGTGTGTTTTGAACTATAACCAAATCCTAGTATCTTGAGGTTTTAAATAATGGAATGGAAATAATGGAATGGAATAATGGCTGTTGCTTGTTCACATCATAACAATATTAAAAATAAATTCTTATTTCTCTGAGAAAGCAGATGAAGAATTTGTTCTTAAATATAATAGTGATGTAAAAATTTCACTACCTAAATACTGGGAGACTCAGTGATTTGTACCCCATTTTGAGTAACTTAATGCTGGCAAAATCCCAGTATTCATGTTGTTTACTTTGGCAGGTGTTGGATGTTTTGAAGAATAGAGTTCATGTATTATTTTTGTCATGCCAAGCCATGCTGTTCTTTTCCTCAGTAAAACTACATTTCAGAAATTTAGCAACTGAGAAATTTGACAGACATTTTTTGTAAATGACATCAACTGCAAACCTTTTCATGTTATCTTATATTTATTTTTTTCCCCAAAATAAATGTCTTAACACACAAGGGAAATATTTCCCACAGTATTTCATAATACACAGCATAAGGAAAACATGTCCTTGTCCTTTTTACATTTTTATAAATTAATTTATACAAAATATTGCTCAAACTTGGGGTTCATAACCTGTGATCCACAGATAGGGTTCAAAAGTTCACAAATGTTTAAATAACATGAAAAATTTTGTGTGAATTCAGTTATAAATATAATTCTTTCCTGGGGAAGGGTTCCTAAAAGTCATCAAGTTAGGAGAGGGCATTCTATAGCATACCAAAAAATTAAGAATCATTACTTCTGCCTACAATCACCATTACTGCCCTCACAAATAAGATTTGATACTTATTTGGCACTTAACTTGTACCAAGCATTGGTTTAAGTGCTTTATGTATAATAACTCATTTAATAGACTGAACAGTCTTATGAAGTCAACTCTAATTTTATTTCCATTTTAGAGATGAGAGGGCTGAGTTGTAGTGGCTTAGTAAGGTACCCGAGATCACCCAGCTAGTAAGTAAAAGAGTAAGCATTTGAACCTAAGCAAGAAGTTTCCAGAATCTGTGCTATAATCTATAATAGTAAATGACCTTTCATTAAAAAGATCATATCGGTTAAGTTATAAAGACCAGACATTGGTTTAATCAGTTTATACCATTATCTCATGATCATCACAATAATAGGAATTAAATATAGTTTATTTTCTGTATTTTATAGTAGAGAAAACTAGGTTTTGAACAGATTAAGTAACAGGTAAATGAGATGATGTCTACAGCATTTGACAGCTAGAGACTGTCCAATGAATGAAAATTTTCCATTTTTCTCCCTGAAGATATTAAATGCAAAAGAGATAAACAGATATGAAAAGAAGAAAGTTTATTCTCTGACTCCAGTATTCATATACCATATGAAGTCTAAGTGGAGAAGAAACTGCAATGTGACCATTTCGATTCAGAAAATACTCTCATGAAAAGGAATCAGTATGCATAGTCAGGAAAGAAGTTTTGGATTCATTTGATACCTACTTCCATTTAGATACCTAACCAACTCTAATTTTTCTCCACCCGAGAAACAGTTCAGTTTCCATTTTCATGCTCCTCTACTGGTACCTGTGTTCATGGGTCCAAGATTCTTTAGATGGTCTTTATTCCTAGAGCTTTTTCCTTTAATTGATTGATTTTATTTTATCTTGCACAGAAACCATTCAACTTGGTAGCATCCACTTAAATCCAGCTTTCTTTTAAAGTGCTTTGGAATTTCTGAGCAGTTGAGATGTTTGCAAAATCACAAATCTTAAAGAAAATCTGCAGATGTTAACCTTGTTTGCGCACATCATTTACTATCTTCTGCCCTCCACCTCTTCACTTTAACTAAATTCTGACTTCCCCTAGGAGACCACATCTGCTTAAGGGGCTGGAGAGCTGCTTGCTCTTGACTTTCAAGTGCTGTTTCTGATGAGAATCCCACACCCATAACCCTGTTGTCTTCCACTTATCTGTTCTCTGCAATCTTAGTATCACTTTCCAACTCTTACATCCCCCCCCCCTTGTCTTTAGATCCATCTCTATTTTGTCTTCCTCAAGCTGTCACCGTTTTTCTTTTCTGGTTTCACAATTTCTTCTGGCAACCTATGTAAACACTGATGGAAACCTCATTGATCTCAGTATTAAATAAGCCTCAGCCACCTACCAGGATCTCACTGAAACCCAGGAGTGGACTACTGTATGTAGTGGAAGGAACACAAGCATTAGAAGCAGTCTGCAATATGTTATTTCCTAGTTGGGCAGCTTTACTCACTTAGTATATTGAAGTCTATTACTATATCTTTTAATAGAAATAATACATGTTTCTCTTAGAGTTATTTTGAAAAGAGCATGTGATTTTGTAAACTATAGCTTGCTAGGCAAAGTATAAAATAAAAGTCACTAGAAGAGGACTATATGTGGATTAATGATGACAGTGTGACATAGGTAAAGATTATGAATAATGTAGTTCTGCATAGCCTAAGTCCATTTAAAATAATTTTAAAATAGCCATGTTGTGGAAATGTTAATTCTTAACCTTCATTCATTAGGAATTTTTTGTTGAGTACGTTCTACCTTTTGTTGAGGGCTCTACTTAGAATTATGTTAGATTCAAAGTTTTGTAAAAGCTTACCCCATTACCATTATAGTATTTATAAATACTACATATCCATAAATGACATTTTATGAAGATAAAATTATGTTATTTTAAAAAAATTAATATTTTAAAAATAAAAAACAATTTCGGTCTATTTCTCAGTCTCCTCCCACCTCAATTCAACATTAAGACTCATTCATGCTTCAATGTGCTTAAAAAGTCAATGGATACTCTAAAGCCAAGAAATTTCTAAACTAGTAGAAGAAAAATATATTCTTTTCTGTTACCATATCTAAAATAGAATATCCTGCCCTACCAGTCTCTATCGCCTAATTTTGATTTAATTATTGTACTTGTTTATTCCCCATTAAATTTAAATATTTTTCATCTATCCCATTAAAATGAAAGTCCCATGAGGATAGAAAACTGTCTGTACCCTAGAGCTTTTCCTTAGTAGTTGGCCCTTAAAAGTTACTCCATGCTGTTTATTGTATAATAATGAATTTGTGTCATTATTTGATGTGTGTTTCTGTGTATGTAAGCACACTCAAAACTCCATGAGGATACAAATTATGTGTATTTTGCTCATCACTGTCCCAGTATGCCCTTAAAAATACTTAGCATATTGGATATGACAATACATACTACAAACAATTGTTCAAATACAGAGGAAACGAGACACTCTTTTCATTTTTTTGAGAAATCCCTTATATCAATTTACCTTTCCCATATTAGCCCATTTATAATCTAATGGCTTTGATATGATATTTGGTAATTTATTTTTAATGCAGATGTCTTCTTTCTCCACCTAGATTATATATCTTTTATCATTATTAGGATCAAGGGATTACTACTTGTCAGGTGCTGAATCAGTTAATCTTTAAAGCCAGACACAAATTTTTTCTCTATATTTGGCCGTGTCCTGTATGGATCATTGTTCTGTTTACCTTTCTCAAGATTTTGTACAACTTTCTACATGTTAAACTTTTCGTTGTTTATATATGAATGTAAGTGAATATGCTAATTTCTTTTTCTAAAAAGACCTTTCTTGTAGCTTTCAAAAAATAGGATAACATTTTTAGAAGGTACTAAAGAGGAAGCAAAGGGAAAACAAATGGATAGAAGTGGGACTGATACACAAACACGTACAATGAAATAACAAGTATAACCTGCAAGGATGAGCCATGAGTTTGCCATTAGTGGAAGTCACCATAAAGAGAGTAAAATGGTCTTTTTTGTCATTTACTAACCCAAACGATAATTAAAAGTTTATTTCTAAGGAATGTGACTATTACTCATAATAAGACCAGAAAGAATTATGACTGTTTCTCATAATAAGACTAGAGAAACTTCCCAGTTATCTTCAGAAATAAGATCCCATTTTAATCAAGAAATAACATCCCCGGGAACATTCCTATTATTGTCAATTATCCTTATCTCCGCGCACCACAGCCCAATTACATAAAGACAGTTCCACCAGGGACCAATGCTTTATAGTTCAGGCCTGTGTCTTTCTACTGATCTGGCTTACTTGGAGAAATTTAGACTCCTTTAAGAAGTGCTCCTTTAGGAAACTCGGTGTTTTCGATGTTTAGTTAAGTAACAGTTTCCAGATTTGCTCCCAGGTCTATACTTGGAGAGCTGATACATTCATATAATTGGATTTATATAATCATATAAATCATTTTTTGTAATTTCCCCAGGAAACTAATTCACTGGGGCAGAGGTATGGTTTCTCCAGATATTCAGTCTGTACTTTGAATGAAAATACATTTTAATCACTGGCGAGATCTTTGAAGGAAACCACTGGACACAGCTAATGATTTAAAACTAAAAAAAAAAAATTCACTAATTAAGGGTTTACAAAGATAGGTGAAACTAGATCAAATATCCTCCTGGTGGTTGTGTGACTAAATTTGAACATAGAGTTGGTCAATTTGGCATGGAGTTCTTATTACCAAAAAACAAAAAGCATTAATTTATCCTTGAACATTATGGCTGAGACCAGAGTCTACATGGTATCTGAGATAGGAGATACACAGAAGTAGGGAATTTGCCCCAATAAATCAAATTCAGACATAGTCTTCAGTGAAAGTACAGTTTGTTTTTCTTGCCTTAAACAGTTCTCTTCCTTTCTAAACAACATTATTCCAATTTGGTGATACCTTTTAAGGAAAACAATACAAATGTGTATGAAAATAAATACTTCATGAAAATAAGAAAAGCACTTATAATTTTTTAAAACAATAAATAACTGTAAGCATTACAAAACCCAGAAACGTGCTAGTGAGAAACTGTGAAGCTTAAGCATCAGTATCTTTGTGAAAAATCCCATTTTCATCATTGCAGGAGCTGCAGAGAGAATTAAAAGTCCATAACCATGAAAAGAACCCAGATCCTTATGGTGATAGAACACCCTTGACTTTGTTATACTAGGTGGTGTGATAGTTCTCCCTCAGAGTCCACTGTGAACTGGCTTAAACAATGCGGAAGTTGTCCCTCCAGACTTGGTTTGAAGCAGTTGCCACATTGGCTCCCTCCAACAGCAGCAGCTGTGGCATTTCCCAGGCCCAAATGGCATCCATCTGAGGCCCACTCTCATAAAATTCTGGGATAACTAGAATTGCTCTTTCCAACTACCCCAGTCTCCTTCCCTGTCTTCCTGCCCAGGTTGTGGGTCCACTTCTTCCTCCCCAGATACCCTTCCCCTAAGGCACACCCAAGGGCACACATATTTTTGAGACTGTAAGTATTTCTAAATATAATGGAGCTAGAATGGACTTTTTGTTGAACTGGAAATGTGGGAGTTGGAAGCATGTGCATTTTACTTATGACCAAATCCTCAATCTAGACATTGTTGTCAGTGAACTCATATTTTTCAGTATAACTCTAAGAACAAGTTTGTTGGGGGCTTCTTCCAGAGACATCAAGAGTTGGACCATAAACCTTTCGATTATTTCTATTCTTTTTTTTTACCTCTCTGTTCTACCAGATGCAGTTTCATTAGTAAAAAAATATCAGCACAGATTAGCAACTCAGATTTTCCATGTGAGCCTAAACAGAGTGTTGAGCTAATTGAAAGTTGGGAACCATATTTTCTTTATTTCTTGCATACACTTTTGTGCCACAGTGTCAACTCAATCTAGTGCTTCGTACCTAACAGTGAAGTGAGGACTTATGCAGACTAAAAGCAGTTTTCCATTTTTGAAAGGAAATCAGTCTGGAAGCTTGCTAAGAATTTATAGGACACATCTGTACCAAATAAATCTGAATGGCATTTATTTTATATGTGTCATATTAATAAAGATAATTAAAACATATATTTTGCAAAATGCTTTGTAATCGAAAATGTGCTCTCCTATTTTGTCAGTTCCTTATTTGTGCATCATAGTCCTTTCATTCATGAGGAGAAAGAAGCATCTATTTTTAATAACACCCTTTGATTAAATAACATACAAACATTTCTACTTTCAGTTACACAATGGTAGTAGGACTCATTTTTGTTTTCATAGGAGTCCCACTGTATATTTGGTTCTTTGCACACCAGGCTAAATGGCAACTGGCCCTTTATTTAGAGAATCTTCATTTTCAGCTGTTGGCACTGCAATCCTTTCAGCTGCTCTTAGCCTCTAGAGCCTGCACATAATAAATAATACAATCTGCTGGAAGCCTCTAACAGCTTTAAATGTTTCTGCTAATGTGCCTGTGGCATTTTAGACCAGACTTTTAAAACTTCCCTAAAATCTAGGAATTACAAAGCATTTATGGGTTTAAAAGGGCATAAATTAATGAACTGCTTGATTTTCTTTTCGATGAGACCTCCATTTTCCATCTCAATCACTGAGCACTATTGCTTCTGATATCCAAATGGCTGGGGCAGCTAATCGCCTATTATAAATGACCACACTCTTTACATATCTGCATTAAGACTTATCTACTGAATTGCACTATTAGTTTGGGAACCAGCATACTAGAGCTACAAACCCCAAATGAAAAATCAGCTCTTGTTGAATTCCGTTCAAAAAAAAAAAAAAAAAAGAAAGAAAGAAAGAAAGAAAAACCTTTTGTTGATTCCTATCTACTAGGGCTGCCTCCTCACTTTTTCAAATTCTAATCCCTGTGGCAGGTGCCTGATAGGGAAAAAGTTAAAACTTCCATTGCATTTCAGAAGTGAGGCACAAATAAGAAAGAAAGTAAAAAGACAAATTTCCACTATATTTTCATCTCAAGATTATTCTCTGAGAAAATCCTAATGGGCAAGGTGGGATGTATACTATTAGTAGGTTTGAATACTGTTTAAGAATGCTTTTAAGCCTCCTGAAGTAAAGCTAGTTTCACTCTAAGAGCTAAAGAAGAGCTTTTGTAAAGAGTTTTGTAAAGGGGATCATTGTTTTTGCTATTTTTGTGCATATAATGCAAACCTTTTCAGTTCTGAGGGTTTGCACATTGGTATATATAGAGAAGCTAGACTTTTGTTGAAAGCATTAAAATATTTTTACATGTGGAATATATTAAAAAAAAAACTCAGTTCATCAATTTAAGAATGCCATTGCTGATCAACAGTCTACATTTCCATTCATTATAATTGAGCTATTCCAAATTGAGGATGAACTTGATGCATGATTTTAAAATTTTATTATTCTGCATACTTTGCTGTAATTTAAGAAAAAGCTAAAATGGGGCCATTGACATTATTTCATTAAAATACTTTGTTAAAAACAATGAATTCACTCAACAGAAAGGTTGAACTTATAAATGGAAGAACAACTCAAGTAAGTGTCAGTGACATTTCAAGAATATAAATATGGCAGCTATAAGTGATTCTTTTTGTCTTCTATGATATTCTGCTGCCCTGGCCTTCCTGGCACTTGTTTTTTCTTTTTTTGTATTTTGGCCTCAATATGTGAACACTTACTAAGAACCTAAAATTGTTGCTCTACCTACTTCCTTGGATAAAACAACCCCTCTCACATACTTGATTTTGCACTCATTGATCCAGGAATCTTTATTATCAATCATGATTTTTCTACCAACTTCCATCCTACTTTTCCAAACTACTTGTTGAGTATTTCATTTCTGCTTCCTTATTATCTTATCAATAAAATATACCTAAAAATGAAACTCTATTAAAATCTTATTTAGTGACAGTTATGTAGAAGAGATTATAATAGATCTAGTCATTCATGATCTTTTCCCTTGGATTGATATGCTGCTTGACCTAATATTTATGTTAACTTTTGAATTCTAGTAACACTTTTTGAATGCATTCTCTATGTCATGAGACTTAGTGATAAATGCTCTAGTGTCAAAGATGAATATAATACTGTCTAACCTTTTATTGTAGGATGTTATAAAAAGAAGGTTCTGATTCAACTGTCATAAAACTTATTGAACTGAATTCATGAATGCCCAAGTGGTTAGGGGACTTTTCTAAGCAACCATAAAGAAAAAGCATAACAAAAGAACACCTTGTTTAAAATGGTCATATGAAGGTTGCCTGTGTGGCTCAGTCAGTTGGGTGTCTCACTTTTGATTTCAGCTCAAGTCATGATCTCAAAGATATTCCAGGAGTTGAGAGGATCAGTTATAGATCTTAAAATTCTTCTGATAACGTGTGAAGGGATCTAGTGGGATGTGTAAGTGATATGAATGAATGATATGAATGAAAAGAGAGAGCATTCCAGGAAGTATGTAAACTAACAAAAATGTCCTAAAGAGAATTCTTGATATAAGAGAGCAATAGAAAACTAAATACAGGCCAATAAAAAATGATCAAATTGAATCCCTAAGAGAAAAAATTAGTTTAAAAAAGAACAAAGCATCAGCAGTCTTCTGGAGAATATAAAGTGGTCTAAGATGCTCATAATTCAAGTCTCAGGAGAATAGAGAAAATAGAACATATGAAATATAGGAGAAGATGATGGCAGAGTGATTTCCAAAATAGATGAAAGTCATCAATCAACAGATCAGTTAACACAAGAAAAGTTTCATTTAAAAAACTATATATAGGTATGTTATAATGAAATAGATAAAAATCATAGCAAATAGCAGAACTTAAAGGCTTCCAGAGAAAAATAAGTTTTTTTTTTTTTTTTTTTTTTAAAGATTCTATCCATTTACTTGACAGAGAGAGATCACAAGTAGACGGAGAGGCAGGCAGAGAGAGAGAGAGCGGGAAGCAGGATCCCTGCCGAGCAGAGAACCCAATGCGGGACTCGATCCCAGGACCCCGAGACCACGACCCGAGCCGAAGGCAGCGGCCCAACCCACTGAGCCACCCAGGCGCCCAAAAATAAGTTTTTTTATTCAAAAAATGAATAACTTTATTCACAGGGGTAAGTTATATGAAAGCTAATATTTTATCAGAAACCATAAAAACTGGAAGAAAAAAAATTGAGAGAAAAGCAAGGGCAGCTTTGGGAAAGAATGAGGCCCTGTATGTTGGAATGGGAACATGAGGGAAATCTTGGTGGGGCTAGGGACATTGAAGCCCTAAATTCTGATTAGTCATCTTTGTCAGTAGACGAGGTCTCTCTTCCCGGAGTACATACACACTCCCCATTCCCAGAGGTAGTGGTTTCTCCACCCTCACTGGTAGTAGCATCCCAGTCTGAAGGGATTTACTTCATTGCCTCAAACACTGTAATGGCTCCCCAGACACAGTTTCCATGGAAGACAATACTCATTGTTTTCAAATCCCTCCTATTACCTCCCTTTCATGCTTTTAGGACTGTAACTAAGTTCAAGTCATTCTGCTATGCAGAATGCCATGCTATTCTGCTATGCTTTTCTATAGCAGAGTCCTAAAGGTGAGGTATAAAGTGTGACCCATGATGGAGTGTGTTACAGTTCAAAGGTACTACTACAATTTTCTAACTTCTACAGACAGAAATCCAAGGAAACTAGGTGGAAATAGTTACTAAAGGCTTGAGATAATGGTGGAAGGAACATGCAGTTGGATTAGATTGAATTATTTATATGAGCTCAGGTAGAGATTCTTCATTTAATGTTGCAGTCCAGGAAATTAGAAAGGGCTCAAACAATTTGGTTGCTTGGTTGAAACATGGACCAAACAGTGGCCCACAGTGAGCTAATTGGAAAGATCAGACCTGCCCTGGTTTAGTGTTGGCAAAAGAATTCAAAGTCTTAGGAGACTGAAATAGAAAACTAGCCACAAAGTAAAATGTCTGGAAGGCAAGCTTTTAACCACCACTGTGAGAAATGAGTTTGTGAGTTGAACCCTAGCATCCTTGAAGAACACTGTGATCAATCTTCTCTGTAGGCCAGACCTTACAGTAGGAGCTGTGATTACTGAATTGGGAAACTTAAGTTCAGCGAGAGTAATTGGGACCCACGCTGGCAAGGACCAAGTGGTTGTGCTAAACAGTTACCATAGTATAGTAAGTGGCAGAGTCAGAGCCTCAATCAGAACAGTCTCATTTGCATAGACCTAAAATGTTGGCTAGTCAATCATAGTGTTCCTGGAAGTGAAATGAATGGGAAATGCCTTAATACCTGCAGATTTGATTTCTCATGAGAGCCCTCTTTCAGTCAGGTATAAAATGTGTACTATTCTCATAGAAAAAGACCATTTTTAGATAGTAAAATAAATGACTAAATCAGTTATTTAAATTTTGTTAGAAAATTTTGAGGAAGTACTAGAAAGATAGCCTACAAGTAAGTGTTTGATCTTTAATTTTGTCACCAAACAACCATATGTAAAATACCAGTCCATTGCAAAGAGACCTAAAGGGCATCTGGGTGGCTCAGTTGGTTAAGTGGCTGACTCTGGATTTCCACTCAGGTCACAACCTCAGGTTTGTGAGATCAAACCCACCTCAGGCTCCTACTAAGTGGGGAATCTGCTTGAGATTCTTTTCCTCTCATTTTGCCCCTCCCCACAATCTGCATGTGTTTTCTCTCTAAATAATTAAAAATCTTAAGTGATTAAAAAAAAAAAGACCTAAAGATGACTGGATTGAGAATTGAAACAATATAGTTTCTTTAGCTTTAGATGAGCTATAATATACATTGTGTATTTAATATGAGTAAATTATGCATCAAAAGACTTCCAACTCAAAAAGAATTGTCATTTTTCAGTCTGAAAAAATGAATTTGTGGTGGAGTTATCTTTTAGTATTTTATTTTTGTTAAAGAATTTGAGCTAGATATGAGAGAATTAGTTTTATCTTGGCAGATGGTGCTCCAGCTATATCAGGTCAAAAATATAAATAATTATTGGAACATTAGAAGAAGGGACTAATGTTTTCCTTATTGCTCTGTTCCACTGCATTTGCATATCGAAAATATTTGTGCTTAGTTTTTGAAGCAATCTCTTAAAATTGTCATGGATGCAGTTGTGAAAATTGTTCAGTCCATATGACAGATGCTATGAATCATTAACAGTTTATGGAACTTGCAGAAGAAATAGAAGACAATGAATTCAATAATCTTGTATTCTTTGCCAATTGACTTTGGTTCAACATGGAAGAATTTTTTTAAAAAGATCTACTGTACTGTTAATTTCAATTGCCGACTTTTTTGAAACCAAGGAATGTCTGCCAGATATTTAATAATAAAAGAAAAAAAATGGCAGTCTGTTTTCTTTTCTCACAGATATCACAGTGCATATGAATGAGCTCAATTTGAAGTTTAAGGAAAGGAAAACTTATTTGTTACCTAAATAGACAGATAAGAAATGTATGTTGAAATTGAAATTTTTCAAAATAAGAATGTATTATGATTTTACACATTTTTACAATATGAATAAACATACAGATGATTTTAGTTGAAATTCAGTGTTATACCCACATATACATATAGTGCAAAATCTACAAAAGCTGAAAAGTCTTGGGTCATGATAAATTTGGATTTTCATAGTTGCTTATTAAGGTGTAATGCATATAACATTATATTAGTTTCAGGTTTAAAATGTAATGATTAAATATTTGTATATATTGTGCAGTGATCACCACAATAAGTTTAGCTAGTATCTGTTACCATGCATAATTTAAAATTTTGTCCTGTGATAAGATCTTTTAATATCTACTCTCTTAGCTAGTTGCAGTTATGCAATACACTATTAATCACAGTCACTATGCTGTTCTCTATATCCCAAGGGCTTATTTTCTAACTTTTTACCTTTAGACCCCCTTTATCCAATTAACCCCCCCACCCCACCTCTGGGAACTAAATTTGCCAGTGTTTTGCTGAGGATTTTTGCATCTGTGTTTATCAGGGATAGTGTCATTTTCTTTTTTTGTGGTATCTTTGTCTGGTTTTGGTATCAGGGTAATACTAGACTTGTAGAATGACCTTGGACACTTTGCTTCCTCTTTTTGGGGGGAGGTAGAGTTCGAGAAGAGATAATTAACTCTTCTTTAAATGTTTAGTATAATTCACCTGTGAATCCATCTGGTCTTGGACTTTGTTGGGAGTTTTTTGATTACTGCTTCAGTTTTGCAAGCATGCCTTTCTAAAGATAGCAGTCTCAGGCCTCTGATGTTAACTCTTTTTTGCACAGTAGTCCAGTTTTAATTAATTTTTGTGTATGGCATGAGGTAAGGTTCTAAATTAGTCTTTTTACATATGGTTATATAACTGTTAGAGAATCATTTATTGAAAAAATTGCCCTTCTCTATTGAATTGCCTTTGTATGTTTGACCAAATAAAGTAACCATACATTTAAGCATTTATTTCTGTATTTCAATTCTGTACCATTGATATACATGTTTATACTTATGCCAGTGCCACATTTGATTACCACATTGTAGTAAGTCTTGAAATTTGGTAGTGTATTTAATCAAAATTTGAAATTTCATAGGAATTTTAGATCCACTTGTTTGATTTTTTTTTCATTTGATTAATCATATGGAATTTTGATGAGGATTATATTAAGTCACAGATAAGTTTATAGAGAGTTGATATCCCACCCCAGTTGCATCTTCCAATTCAGGTATATATTTCTCTTTTTATTTTGTATTTGATAATATTTTAGCAATGATTTATAGATTTTAATGTTTAACTCTTGCTCTTCTTCTATTAAATTTATTCTTACGTACTTCATCCTTTCAATGTAGTTGAAATAATTTTAATTGTGATTTGTTTACTGCTAGTATATAGAAATATATTTAATAATTGTTATTGTGTTCCAAGACATTGCCTTGTTAATTCTGTAACATTTTTTTTTTTTTTAGAATTCTTTTTTTTTTTTATTTTATTTTTTACAAACATATATTTTTATCCCCAGGGGTACAGGTCTGTGAATCGCCAGGTTTACACACTTCACAGCACTCACCATAGCACATACCCTCCCCAATGTCCATAACCCACCCCCCTCTCCCAACCCCCCTCCCCCCATTAACCCTCAGTTTGTTTTGTGAGATTAAGAGTCACTTATGGTTTGTCTCCCTCCCAATCCCATCTTGTTTCATTTACTCTTCTCCTACCCCCTTAACCCCCCATGTTGCATCTTCTCTCCCTCATATCAGGGAGATCATATGATAGTTGTCTTTCTCCGATTGACTTATTTCGCTAAGCACGATACCCTCTAGTTCCAGCCACATCGTCGCAAATGGCAAGATTTCATTTCTTTTGATGGCTGCATAGTATTCCATTGTGCATATATACCACATCTTCTTTATGTCTTCCTCAATTTCTTTCATGAGTACTTTATAGTTTTCTGAGTATAGATTCTTAGCCTCTTTGGTTAGGTTTATTCCTAGGTATCTTATAGTTTTGGGTGCAATTGTAAATGGGATTGACTCCTTAATTTCTCTTTCTTCTGTCCTGTTGTTGGTGTAGAGAAATGCAACTGATTTCTGTGCATTGATTTTATATCCTGACACTTTACTGAATTCCTGTACAAGTTCTAGCAGTTTTGGAGTGGAGTCTTTTGGGTTTTCCACATATAGTATCATATCACCTGTGAAGAGTGATAGTTTGACTTCTTCTTTGCTGATTTGGGTGCCTTTAATTTCCTTTTGTTGTCTGATTGCTGAGGCTAGGACTTCTAGTACTATGTTGAATAGTAGTGGTGATAATAGACATCCCTGCCGTGTTCCTGACCTAGCGGAAAAGCTTTCAGTTTTTCTCCATTGAGAATGATATTTGGTGGGTTTTTCATAGATGGCTTTGATAATATTGAGGTATGTGCCCTCTATCCCTACACTTTGAAGGGTTTTGATCAGGAAGGGATGCTGTACTTTGTCAAACGCTTTTTCAGCATCTATAGAGAGTATCATATGGTTCTTGTTCTTTCTTTTATTAAAGGGTTGTATCACATTGATTGATTTGCGGATGTTGAACCAACCTTGCAGCCCTGGAATAAATCCCACTTGGTCGTGGTGAATAATCCTTTTAATGTACTGTTGAATCCTATTGGCTAGTATTTTGGCGAGAATTTTTGCATCTGTGTTCATCAAGGATATTGGTCTGTAGTTCTCTTTCTTGATGGGATCCTTGTATGGTTGTGAGATCAAGGTGATGCTGGCCTCATAAAATGAGTTTGGAAGTTTTCCTTCCATTTCTATTTTTTGGAACAGTTTCAGGAGAATAGGAATTAGTTCTTCTTTAAATGTTTGGTAGAATTCCCCCTGGAAGCCGTCTGGCCCTGGGCTTTTGTTTGTTTGGAGGTTTTTGATGACTGTTTCAATCTCCTTACTGGTTATGGGTCTGTTCAGGCTTTCTATTTCTTCCTGGTTCAGTTGTGGTAGTTTATATGTCTCTAGGAATGCATCCATTTCTTCCAGATTGTCAAATTTGTTGGCGTAGAGTTGCTCATAGTATGTTCTTATAATTGTCTGTATTTCTTTGGTGTTCGTTGTGATCTCTCCTCTTTCATTCATGATTTTATTTATTTGGGTCCTTTCTCTTTTCTTTTTGATAAGTCTGGCCAGGGGTTTATCGATCTTATTAATTCTTTCAAAGAACCAGCTCCTAGTTTCATTGATTTTTTCTTTTGTTTTTTTTGGTTTCTATTTCATTGATTTCTGCTCTGATCTTTATGATTTCTCTTCTCCTGCTGGGTTTAGGGTTTCTTTCTTGTTCTTTCTCCAGCTCTTTTAGGTGTAGGGTTAGGTTGTGTACCTGAGACCTTTCTTGTTTCTTGAGAAAGGCTTGTACTGCTACATATTTTCCTCTCAGGACTGCCTTTGTTGTGTCCCACACATTTTGAACCGTTGTGTTTTCATTATCATTTGTTTCCATGAATTTTTTCAATTCTTCTTTAATTTCCTGGTTGACCCATTCATTCTTTAGAAGGATGCTGTTTAGTCTCCATGTATTTGGGTTCTTTCCAAATTTCCTCTTGTGATTGAGTTCTAGCTTCAGAGCATTGTGGTCTGAAAATATGCAGGGAATGATTCCAATCTTTTGGTATTGGTTGAGACCTGATTTAGGACCGAGGATGTGATCTATTCTGGAGAATGTTCCATGTGCACTAGAGAAGAATGTGTATTCTGTTGCTTTGGGATGAAATGTTCTGAATATATCTGTGATGTCCATCTGGTCCAGTGTGTCATTTAAGGCCTTTATTTCCTTGTTGATCTTTTGCTTGGATGATCTGTATGTTTCAGTGAGGGGAGTGTTCAAGTCCCCTACTATTATTGTATTATTGTTGATGTGTTTCTTTGATTTTGTTATTAATTGGTTTATATAGTTGGCTGCTCCCACGTTAGGGGCATAGATATTTAAAATTGTTAGATCTTCTTGTTGGTCAGATCCTTTGAGTATGATATAGTGTCCTTTCTCATCTCTTAGTATAGTCTTTGGCTTAAAATCTAATTGATCTGATATAAGAATTGCCACTCCTGCTTTCTTCTGATGTCCTGTAACATTTTTTATATACAAAATCACATTTTCTGTGAATGAATTTTTTTATTTCTGTCTTTGCAAACAAAATGTCTTATTTCATTTTCTTGTGTTATTCTATTTCATTTTCTTGTGTTATTCCGTTGCTAGAATGTTCTGGATTAGGTTGAAAAGCAGTGATACTAGTGGTCATTCTTGCTTTGTTTCTGATCTTACAAGTGATAAGAAACTATTTAGTGTCCACACCACCTTAAGCTGCAATATCAAACCCAAATAGTTGTAAAACAAAATATATATATATATTTATCATTCATTTGGTGATCAAGTTTGACCTAAACTTGATGTGTAGCTGTTTCTAGTCTTATCCACTCAATGTGAAAAATCATATATTTTACTCTAGCAATATACATTTTTTTTAAAGATTTTATTTATTTGACAGATCAGAAGTAGGCAGAGAGGCAGGCAGAGAGAGAGGGGGAAGTAGGCTCCCCACCGAGCAGAGAGCCCGATGCGGGGCTTGATCCCAGGACCCTGAAATCATGACCTGAGCCAAAGGCAGAGGCTTTAACCCACTGAGCCACCCAGGCACCCCGCAATATACATTTTTTAAAATGAAAGATACTGGGGCACCTGGGTGGCTGAGTCAGTTAACCATCTGCCTTTGGCTCAGGTCATGATCCACGGGTCGTGGGATCAAGCCCCATGTCAGGCTCCCCACTCAGTGAAAAGCCTGCTTCTCCCTCTGCCTGCTGCTCCCCCTCCTGTGCTCTCTTGCTCTCTCTCAAGTAAATAAATAAAATCTAAAACAAAATAAAATGAAAAATACTATACCAGATCCTGTGGGAATTTTAGGATTATAGGATATATGCAAATGTACCTAAAATAATCCCAGAGTCCAAGATTTATTTAGCTCCAAGGACTTCAGATGGGGGTTGTGACATTATAGTAGGATCTCAATAAATATTCGTAGATCATTTTAAAAAATGAGTCATCAAAAAAAAAAAAAAACCCAACAACAACAACGAAATCTTTCTATTTGCAATGACATGGTTAGAACTAGAGGGCATTATGCTAAGCAAAATAAGTCAATCAGAGAAAGACAAGTATCATATGATCATATGATCTCACTGAATTTGAGAAATAAGACGGGATTATAGGGGTAGGGAGGGGAAAATGAAACAATACAAATCCAGAGAGGGAGATAAACCATAAGAGACTCTTAATTTCAAGGAACAAACTGAGGGTTGTTGGAAGGGAGAGGGTTGGAAGGGATGGGGTGGCTGGGTGATGGCCACTGGGGAGGGTATCTGCTATGGTGAGTGCTGTGAATTGTGTAAGACTGATGAATCACAGACTTGTACCCCTGAAACAAATAATACATTATATGTTAATTTTAAAAAGTCAAGCACAATATCATAGATTAAAACTATATGATTTACAATGTGATTTTCATTGTAACCTTGCCTATGCCACTGGTTACTTGTGTGACCTAGAAGTATTCCTTTATAAAAATTAGGATTAATTTTTTTCTCTTAAATAAAGAAATTAACCTAAGGTAGTTTGAAGATTCCTTCTAGCTCTTAATTTTGTTATTCAATATTAAGTTTAGTAGACCATTAGGTTTCACACACAGAAATAAATTTAAATATACACAGAGCTTTTTGGTTATGGTTGCAAATAATTTTCTACTCCTTGACTTGAGGTAGAGGACCACACTAGTTAATATTGAAGAAAATATGGAAGCCCATTAGCACCCAATTACTCTAATAAAAGGCATAGTCCATTGAAACCCCACATAAGAATTTCTTTCTTCTTAAAATGTTTATGATTTATACAGGGTACACATCAGGCTCAGTATCTGATTAAGTAACATAGCTAGGATGACAGTAAACCAAGGTAAAGAGATCTAAAGAAAGACAATTTAATCCTCATCCATACTGTTGGATGAGTCAGAAGGAATAACTGAGGTAGGTTACTTGTACTTTTTCTTTCTGCTTATAAGACTTAGTCTATGGAGAAAACCACCATAATCAAATTTCTTTTTTTTTTCCTACAAGTTTACATGCTGTTGTCTTTAGTATAACATAAGTACCTAACTTTTGGCAAAAACTGAGTATTCTAATAAAAATAATAAAAAACAACACTTAAAAAATTTTCCATATGCTACACTAAATATTTCACCTATAATTTATATATAATAAAAATAATAAAAGTATAAAATAGGTACTATTATTACCCATTTTACAAATGAGGAAAGAGATTTAACAAAATATATTATTTTTCCAGGATCAGTCTTTAAGTGTATAAACCGTCATGACTCTGTGCAGGACTGTCTGAAACAAAAATCGATGCATTGGCTATTAAATTTTACAGCCTGTGCTCTGTACTAGTATCACAAGAAGCTTCCGTAATTGTGGAGTAAAGAGTTTATTTCTTTGCTCACAATACTTTATTTTGAAAAATGCGTATACTGATTCTGTATTTTTGGTAGTTTAAAAACTAGAGACTCTTTAACTTAATCTGATACTAAAAATGACCTTATTTAATATAGAGTTCTTTAAATTTAGTGGATCTAATGTTTAAGTATTTATAAAAGGTATTTTAAACATTTTGCTAAGCCAAATAAATCAGATCACACTAGGAAATGCAATTCTTGCAGAAGTAAATAATGTATACTTATCATCCTTTTCTTTATTTCTCACAGATGGTGTCACATTGTATGTCAGGTTAAACTATGGTTCTGTTTTTATTTTTCATAAATTATTATCTTAAGAAAAGTAGTTACTTCCTTTTTGTTAAATTTTATTTTTTCTTTCTCATTCATAATACCTGGAATACATAGAAGATCATGTTTAGAATAAAAATTCCAAGTTCAGCATCATAAAAGCAAAAATGTTCATTAAATACATCAGTAATATGCTTTATAAGCATTGCTGTAATTTGGGTTTCAATGGAAGTGTCTTGGATGCTGTGAGCATTAAGTGATTTGATTAAAATTCTGGAAAACATACTTTCTGAATTCTACAAAGTATATGCAAGTAGATGCTGATGTATTTATTCATATCAGTGATTCATTCTAAGGAGAAACAAAAGTGTTTATTTAACATATTTATAATTTTTCCATTAGTGAAATGAGATTATAGTCTAAAATATAATGAAAGCCATGCTTTTATATATTTATTAAATATTATATTATGTATTCCCAGAAGAATAGCAGTCTGTCCCTGAAATAGTAAATTCATGATACTATGTACTTTTCTTCTTTAGCCCTTTTATTTTGTTTCATATAATTGGTCTTCACTTAGAGGCATCTAAGAAACTAACTTTATGACAGTTTTCCTCAGTGGAAATCTGCTACTTGACTATTTTTTAAAATATACTTGTCTCCATTTCAACCCCCCCCCAAAAAACAAGAAAATTCTTCCACCAACACTGCATTTACCCCAAGTACAGCTCTAATCTCACCAATCTTTCATAGCCAAAGTTCTCAGTTGAGTTGTATATTACCACTACCTCTATTACTACCTAAACTCAACATGTTCCTCAGAACCATTTCAATCAGATTTCCAATCCCTGCTTTCTTTCAAAAGTAGGTCAACAATGATTCCATATTGATTAACCTAAATGGCGTGACACTGTTGTTAGGCCATATTTGAGGTCTCATTAGCAGTCCATACTTTTGATTACTCTCTCTTTCACTAAATCACTGTATCTCCTTGCAATCAATCTTAAGCTGTTGATTTTCCTATTACTGTGACTCTCTCTGCCAAAAACATTCTGCCATTTATTCTCCTCTATTTATGTTGGTCTTAGGACTCTATGCTCTCTTGATTATTTCATTCACTCTCATGTCTTCAATTACCACTATAATTCTCTAAACCATATATCTGTAGTCAGGATCTGCAACCTCAGCTGCAAATCTGTATGTCCTACTGATTTCTTATCACATCTATTTATATATTTTATGAAAGTTTCAACCTTAAAATTCCAAACTCAAGCTAAATTTCTCTTTTCCTTGCAAAAATGTTCTTGATTCGTTCATGGGGTTGTTCTTCATTTTCTCAAGATGAAATCTGGGCATCATCTTCATGTCTCTTTCTTTTATTTCCTGCAAATTTGATTTCTGAATATAGAGTAACTCTGTCCATTCTTTTATATTGTGGTAAAAGATACATAATATAAAATTTGCCACTTTAGGCATACCTGGGTATTTTGGCTGGTAAAGTGTCAGACTCTTAATTTTATCTCAGGTCATGATCTCATGGTCATGAGATTGAGCCCCACATCGGGCTCCATGCTCAGGGTGGAGTCTGCTTGAGAGTCTCTGTCTCTCCCTCACCCTCTGCGCCCCCCCCCCACTTCTGCATGTTCTCTCACAAATAAAATATTTAAATGAGTAAATAAAATTTACTGCTTTAACTATTAAATGTATACAATTCAGTGGCATTAAGAGTATGTATAATATTATGTACCTATCACTTCTCTTTCTAGAATTTTTTTATAACCCCAAAGAGGAAATTGTATCCATTTAGCAGAATAGATACAGAATTCCCTCCTCTCAGTTCCTGGTCACTTATAATCTGTTTTCTATCTTTTGGATTTGCCTTTTTCTGGATGTTTCTTAAAAATGGAATCATATAGTATGTGGCCTTTTGTATCTGTTTTCTTTTACTTAGCTTAACATTTTTAGGATTTATCGATACAATAGCATGCAGCCATACTTCATTACTTTTTATGGAAGAATAATCCAATATATGGATATGCCACATGCTTTCTGTTTATCAGTTTATTTTCTATTCAGTTTGTGGTGTTCTCACACTTTAAATATTATGAATAGTCCTACAATAATCATTTGTGTACAAGTTTTGAACATCTATTCTCTCTACTTCTGGATGTATACCTAGTAGTGAAATTACTGGGTCATGTGATAATTCTGTATTTAACTTTTTGAGGAACCACCAAATTATTTTAATAGCAGCCACTCCATTTCTATTTATTTATTTTTTTAAAAAGATTTTATTTATTTGACAGAGAGAACAAGCAGGGAATGCAGCAGGCAGAGGGAGAGGAAGAAGCAGGCTCCCCACTGAGCAGGGACCCAACTCACTGTGGGGTTCAATCTCAGGACCCTGGGATCATGACCCGAACTGAAGGCAGACACTTAACTTACTGAGCTACCCAGGTGCCCCTCCATTTTCCATTTAAGCCAGCAAAGTATCAGGGTTCCAATTTATCCATACCCTTTTCAGAAGTTGCTCTTTCTTGGTTTGTGATTATGGCCATCCCAGTGACTGTGAAATGGTATCTCATTGTGGTTTTCATTTGCATTTCTCTAATGACATTGTCTTTTTATGAGCTTACTGCTATGCATACATCATCTTTTCAAGAAATGTCAATTCAGATATGTTGCTCATTTTTAATTAGGTTTTTTTCCCTTTCTTTGAGTTGTTAAGAGTTATATATATATATAGTTTGATATTAGACTTTTTGTGAGATATGTGATGTGAAACTATGTTCTCCTACTCCATGGGTGGTATTTTAATTCTTTTTGTGATGTCCTTTCATGTATCAAATTTCAGTTTTGATAAAGTCAAATTCATCTTTTTTACTTGGTGGCTCATGATTTCAGTGTCAGATTTAATAAACCGTGGTCAAATACAAGAATGAGAAATGCACATATGTGTTCTAGGAGTTTTATATGTTTAGCCCTCATATCCATTTGAACATTATTTGTTGAGGATGCTGCTTTTTCTCCACTAAATAACCTTGATACCTCTGTCAAAATCAGTAAACCACAGATAGATAGCTTATTTCTAGAATCTCAATTCTATTCCCCTAATCTATATGTTCATCCTTACTATGGTGCCATATAGTTTTGTTCACATTTGTAGTAAGGTTTAAAATAGGTAAATAGTAAAATAAGTCATTGGAGTTTTGACAAGGGTTGCATTGAATCTTTATACCACTTTGGGGAGCATTGCTATCTTAGGTCTTAAGTCATATAATTCATGAATACATGATGTCTTACTGTTTACTTAAGCCTTCTTTAATGTCTATGAGCATTATTTTGTAGTTTTCAGTATACAAGTCTTACACTGCCTTAATTAAATTTATTCCTGCTTATTTTGATTTTTGATTTTATTGCAAATAGAATTGTTTCCTAGTTTTCTTTTTAAAATTTTATTTTATTAAGATTTCATATTTTTAGAGTAGATTCAGGTTCACAACACAGTTGGGAAGGTAAAAATATTTCCCATATATCTACCTTCCACATTACTAACCTCCCCTATTATCAATATACCCCACCAGAGTGGTACATTTGCTATAATTGATGAACCTACGTTGACACATCATGATCACACAAAGTCACATATGGTTCACTCTTGTTGTATATTCTGTCGATTTGGATAAATGTATTAATGACATGTATCAATTATTATGGCGTCACACAAAGTATTTTTGCTGCCCTAAAACTTCTCTGTGCCCTGCCTATTTATCTCTTTCCTCCTCTCTATCCCCTCATAACCACTGATACTTTTAATATCTCAATAGTTTTGCTTTTTCCAAAGTGTCATATAGTTGGAATCATGCAGTATGTAGTCTTTTCAGAGTGGTGAGAAGGGACATCCTTATACCTGAGCTAAGATGGAAAATGTTGAGTTTCTCACCAAGTGTGTTAGCTGTAGGGGTATTTGTGGAGTTTTTTTGTAGGTTTTTAAAAATTAAATTGAGAAATTTTCCCTCTATTCCTAGATTTCTGAGAGTTTTAACATGAATGGGACATGGATTTTCTCAAATGATTTTTGTGTATGTATTAACATGTGATTGTTTTTTTTTCTCCTTTTTAGCTATTGATGTTTGTGGATTATATTAATTGATTTTTAAATGTTGGAGCAAAATTGCCTCCTAAGGTTAGACTCCACTTGGTTATAATATATAACTGTTTTTACAAATTGTTTAATTCAATTTGCTAACATTTTGTTGAAGATTTTTCCATTTATGGGCTTTAGTTTTCTTTTTTTGTAATGTCTTTACCTGGTTCTGGTACTAGAGTAATGGCTGGTTTCACAGAATGAGTTAGGAAGTTTTACCTCTGTTTCTATCCTCTGAAAGATCTAGAGAATCAGCACAATATCTTCCTTAAATGTTTGGTAGAATTTGCCATTAAATTCATGTGGTTCTGATACTTTGCTTTAGAAGGTTATCAGTTGTTGGTTCATTTTCTTTACAGATATGATCCTATTCAGATGATTTCTTCTGTGAGTTTTGAAAATTACATCAAAATTTTGAAAATTACATCTTCTAAGGAATTGATCCATCTAAGCTAGGTTATCAAATATGTGGACATAGTGTTTCATAGTATTCCTTTATCATTTTTTAAATTTCTGTGGCACCTGTAGTGGTGTCTCCTCTTTCACTTTTAATATTGGTAATTAATGTTCTCTTCTTTTCTTGTTTAGCCTTACTTAAGGTATATCAATTTTGTTGATCTTCCCAAAGAACCAGTATTTGGCTTCACTGATTTTTCTCTATTGATCTGTTTTCAGTTTCATTTATTTTTGCTCTCATTTTTATTCTTCTGCTTACTTTGAGTTTAACTTTCTCTTCTTTTATCTTAAGATTTTTTTTTTAAGATTTTATTTATTTATTTGACAGAGAGAAATCACAAGTAGGCAGAGAGGCAGGCAGAGAGAGAGGAGGAAGCAGGCTCCCTGCTGAGCAGAAAGCCTGATGTGGGGCTTGAACCCAGGACCTGGGATCATGACCTGAGCCGAAGGCAGTGGCTTAACCCACTGAGCCACCCAGGTGCCCCTTATCTTAAGATTTTTGATTTAGTGTGGCTAGTTTTGATTAGTTAGTGGTTAGTTTAAGATTTTTGTTTAGTCTTTCTTATTTTTGGGTACATGAATTCAGTGCTATAAATTTAACCTCTAGGTTAAATTTAAATCTATTAAACCTAATAGGCTTTCACTATTGCACAAGTTTTTATAAATTGTGTTTTCATTCATTTAACTTTAGTTCCAAATCTTTTTACATTTGTCTTGATTCCTTCTTTGCCCCATGTGTTTTCAGTGAATATAACTTATGATTTTGGTGTTTTCTAGTTTTGGGTTTTTTTTTTTTTTTTCTGTTACTAATTCCTAATTTAATTCCAACATAGTCTGAGAGCATACATTGTATGATTTCTATTTTAAATTTATAAAGGTGATTTTTTTGGTGATCAGATAGTATACTTGGTATGATTTTAATGTCGAATTTGTTTAGACTATAAGGGCCTATTTAGCCAGAGCAATTACATCTCGGTTAAACAGTGATTTTGTTGTTTATGCAGTAAAACTTAAAGTGACCCCGCGCCCCCCCCCCCACCCGGAGGAACTTAGGTAGAAGCAAGTCCGGGAAACCAGTAAAATGTGGTCGACCAGTCCCAGATAACAGAGCCCGAATGCAAGGATGAGTTAGGCCAGGTGGAGACATCCAATCACTATCTCCCTAAAGAATGTGGGCCCTGCCTTCTGGGTGCCTTTTGGGTGCCAATTCTGACCAAGGTGATAGGCTAGTTCAAATAGCTACTATAGGGTGAATTATAATTCAATTGGCCACCTCTGTGACCTAGCATGACTATGCAAATTTCTCTGTGTGTTACAATCTCACTGGCCACCTGTGTGTGACCAGGCTCAACCACATGGCCTTTGCTCTATAAAAGTTAGTCTGTGAGACTGGGAGTGGTCGCTCTTTCTGTAAGAGGCGCCCCGACTGGTTGGTTTGATTCTCGGTGCTGGCGCAAAATAAAGCTTTGCTTGACCTTCACTTTGTATCAGTCTCTTTCCTTTGATCACGGACCCTAACAAGACTTATTGTCTATCCTCAAAAATATTCCATATGCACCTAAGAAGAATGTCTATTCTGTTGTTAGAATGTTCTATATATGTCTCATAGATTTTCTCAAATTTCTACATCTAAGAAAAAAGGTAGAAGATGAATTTTTTTTTTTTTTTTTTGACAGTTGGTTCCAGTGACATTCCTTCAAAGTTTTAACCAGGTCATTCACAACTCTACTTCAGCCTTTTCATTTCCTGGGTGTGCTGAAACTACATTTCTGCCAGAGTTGAAAGGTTAATGAGTCTCCAGGTCTTTTCTGAGCATGCATTCTACCCTTTTCATACGTGGTTTTCCAAATGCCCTTATATATTCGGGAGTTTTTCAGAGCACTTAATCCACAAAATACCTGACTCAATTTTTTCTCCAAGGCTTTCAGCTTGTCTTTTGTTTGCCACAAAGTTTACCCTTTGCCCCAGGTGGCAGAGGCTCAATTCATTTCCTTCAATTGTTTTGAAGAATTTCTTCCCTAAAGTTGTTTTCTCACAAATGAAGTATTCCCAATTGGGCAAAAAAAAGGCAAGCTCTTTGTGTCAGTCCTTCTGGGAGCCCCCAGGTTGATCAAAATAGGCAAACACAATTTACTTTGGCATAAAGTTTGCTCTACTTTCTTCAGAACCAAGAAACCACACAAGGAATTCAGGCCATTGTCTTTAGGAGTGCCACCACACCACAAAGGTGAATTAAAACTTGGTAAAGCTATCCAACTGAATTTTCAGTGGTTTCTATCCACTGCCACTATCATTTTAAACTAAGCCACACTTACCTCGTCCTAGAAGACAGTCATATTCTCTCGACAGTTCACCTCATATGAATACTTGGCTCCAGTCCCTGCATATTCTATCAGAAAAATCTAAAAACTATGAATTTGATTATTTCATTTTTATGCTTAGAACACTTTAAAGTTTTACATAGGTCCTTATGTTAAAAACCAAAAAAGAGTCTAATAGATTACAAGGCTCTTCATGGTTGAGTTCTTGTCTCACTTGTTAAATCTCTTAGGTCTCTACATTCTAGGTACACTGGACTTCTTTTACTTTCTTGAATCAGTGTTACTCTTTCCTCTGTACTTTCTCCCTCTCTCAGTAGTTTCCTTATTTTCTTGTTTCCCCCTTGCCTCTTTTACCTCAGTTTTTTACACATGTTAAATCTCTCTACTTATTACCTCACTATTGAACTAGTTACTTTCTTAGCTTTGGGTCAACTCAGTGTTTATTTTTGTAGAGATGACTACTGTTACACTCCATGTCCTTTATATGCAAAGCATAGTCATTGGATTGGCAGCACCTGCCTCACTGGTAAGATTGATAGAAATACAAATGATTGGACAGCAATCTAGAACTGCTGAATCATATACTTTAGGGGTCTGGAGTATGGGACTGAGGCCCCAAAATCTGTGTTTTAACAAGCGCTCTAGGTAATGAGTAGATATGTTCAAATTTCAGAATCATTGCTCTTGTGTAGTTTTATAACTTTCATGATCTGTATTTTGTCTTTTGAAACATTTATCACTTTTCTTCTTCAAGTTCTATCCCTTAATTTGAAAGTACCATAAGAGCAGTTACTATGAGTGTTTTTTTTAATCACAAAATAAATAAACATATATGTGTTGAAAGAATAAATAAATTAATTCATTGAATACTTGATTTTAGAACCTTGTGTTGAACAGAATGGATTGCCTGCTGATGATCCGTGAGGTTTCTCTGAGTCTAGATCATTATTTCTCACATTGTTAGTCTGCATAGAAATTGCTTGGAAAATCTTGTTAAAATACAAATTCTAATTGAAGAGTTTTAATTCTGAGACCTGGGAGTCTGTATTTTAACAAGGCCCCTGTCTTGTTATATTATAACTGCTATTATTTTTTAGAATAGATTTTAAATAGTAAGGATAGCATACTCCTCGAATTTTTTTGCTATATCTAAACTTGGTCTTAAAGCAGCAAATAAATTTTCACTTTTGCTGATTGTGTTTTAAGTAAACCACAATGTTTCTTCCTGTGATGTGGTTAAAAAAAATTTTTTTAAGTATATCTGTCACTAACATATTTGTCAAGTATATTACATGGGTTAGGGAATCTTTCATTTTTTGTGGATGAAAAAATAGAAGTCCATTGTGCTATCCATCACAGAGCCACCTATTTCTGTAGATGAAAGATTTGTCCACTAATAGCCTCACGTGCATTGATCTATCTGTAAACCCCCTCTCTTTTTAGCACAGTAAAAATTCACCTATTGAAACAACTTGTTGACACTTAACAACAGTTTAAGAATTGATTTGTTAAGAATAGTACTTGTCAAAACACTTAAACCTCATGGTAAAGAAATCCAGATTCATTTTATTCAACTAGTTCCTCAAAGACAAGTATATATTGAGAAGAATCTGGGTAATCAAATGAGGAGAACTTTAAGTCAGAAATGGCTCTGATGGGTCACCAAAGCCCAATGGTAAAGCCTCCACCAGCTTATCTTAAAACATATATTTCAATAATAAAGAGAAACCACTTTAGGAAAGAATTAAAGAAAAAGCAAAGAGGCTGGAGCAGTAGTCCTAACTTTCAATTATTTTATTAGCTGTGGGTAATTGGGCAAATCTCTTAATTACTCTAGGCCTCATCATTGAAGTGAGATTGAGAATTCCTCCTCTTCTTACAAGGTTGTTTTATGAATCAAGTCTTTTGGTTGGTTTTGCAAAATGATATCAGGGAACTATTTTGTGCCCATGCTAGAAAAATCTGATATGAATGGTTTAGTCTGGAAGAAAGATCATTTATATAATAAGCTAAGAATCTCTACTACCACCACTATCCATAACACCATCCCCTCAACACCCAAAAGTAAAGGAAGGAGTAAAATTAAGCAAGGGAAGTGAGCATTTGGAAAGGTCAGTAATGGTGAGAGTGGCACATTATCCACAGCTCCAGCCTCACTGAACTCACGATTGATTACTAGAGGGAGAAAGTGATAATGAAAGGACAAATAAGAGCTGAGTGAATACTACTCTACAACACTCCAGGGACAGTGAGTGCAAGACACATTGGGAATATTACTGTGGTTATTGGAAAAGGCATTGGCAAATCTGGTGGCAGGATTAGCCATGACAGATGCAGCAATTACAGTGGTAGTTGGCAATGGTGACTGTACCAGCTGTGGTGCCTCGTTGTCTTCAGTGTTAGACACTGCAGGCGGAGATTAGCACTCTTGATCACTGCCTTTGAGGTGTGAGTGGTGTTCTTGGTCAGTAGCAGCTGTGGTCACACAGCTCCCTCTTTTGGATATAGTGATGATAGAGGCATCTCTGCAGGAGCAGAGGAGAACCACCTGTATCCAAGACAATTAGCTAATCCTTGGACTTCTCGTGAATCATCCCTTTGTGATTTCTAGAGCAATTTAGGAGAAACAAGTAGCAGACTAGATTTGGGCTAGAAGGGATGGGAGAGTCTCAGTGAACTGCTATTTTATGGCTCTAATCTTATGTTTCAATTGGTATGACCTGAGAATCAATAGTCATATATATTTTATTAAGATTGAGCTAGGCAAAAACGTAACAAAAAGAATGTTTCATTTTACCACAAACAAAACATAACAAAACTTCAAAAATACTCTTTCTGATAAGATTAATAGCTACCATTTATTGACCATCTGGTATATTCTAGCCAATGCACTTACATCTAATCTTCATAACCTAAAGGGATCTTTCTTTGATTACTTGAACTTCCTACCATCAACAATCTTCCTTCTTTGCTCACATCATTCCGAATAACAAAGTATAATACCTTTCATCTCAGCAAAGATGTGAACAAAACCCTCCCTGTATCTCTTCCTTTAATCTGATGAAGCTGTTCATGTCAAAACCATTGATATCTTCGTTCTATCAGATCCACAAGAGACATTTTTGTTTTACCTGAATGACATTCATCAATATCTGACATAATTGACTTTCATGTCTCCAAGTGTTCTTCCTATCACTTCATTCTACTTGGTTTTCCTCTTACTTCTCTGAAAACCTGTGCTTAATCTTCATTATAACCCTCCATTTCTCTCTGACCTCTATACATTATAGTTATTTCATTTGGAGTTTAAGTCCACTGCATTTTTTAAATTATTTTCCTAGGTGAGCTCCTTCTTGTACTTTGATGACACCGAGTACATATATATATCACATACATATATTTGATCTCTTTAATCAAGCTTCATTTACATATTCAAGGACCTACTTAATAGCTTCACTTAAATACCTTATAAATACATAAAACTGAGCTTTTAATTTTGTTTCCACCTACTTTTTTTTCTCCTAGACTTCCACATCTCCTGTGAATGGTGCCACCATCTCATTTTACTGTTTATTTCTTCCTTTCTTAAACTTTCAAATACCAAACCATAAATCCTGGGTTGTTCATCCTCACTTTGCCACTAACTTTCTGTTGGCATATGTTTTTAGCACCTCGATTTGATGATAATATTGGTCTTTCATATTCCATTCAATCAAAACATAGACAATACTTGGTTCTGATTATGTGAAGATAACTAAGCAGATAAAGTTGCTAACTTTGTAAAGTTTATAGGGTTCCAATCATGAGGGTTTAACTCTAGAAGACTGTGTTACGGGTTTTGCAAATGCAAAAAAAAAACATTGTACAATAGGAAAACAATGAATGGTTATATGTGAAGGAGTGACTTGACCAGAATGAAATCTTAAGTTTACTACTCTTTGCTGCTTTGCAGTGAATTGGTTAAGAATATAGTGACCGGACAGACATGGAGGGAGAAGCCTGGAAAAGATTAATAGAAAGAAAAATTATGCTACTATGGAAGAGAACTGTTTGTACTTCTGTCTAGGGTAGTGGTAGTAGCAATCAAAAGAAGTGAATGAATTTGGTATATACTTTGTTGATAAAGTATATATCAGTCATTGAGGAAAACAGTACATTTCAGAAGGTGCTATGTTATATCTGCTGGAATAATGTGATAAATTTGGTCTCTGGAATTTAGATACATTTCTGTAGAATCTGAGAAAAATAGGCATTTAATAAATGTTGAGTGGATGGTTAATGAAATAAGGATGAATTAATATATGTATACATAAACTAGTGAATTAGATGCACTAAACTAATGAGAAACTATGTAGATTTTATTTTAAATAATCTATTGCTTTTAGCATATTTAGCACTAGATACACATATACTTTTGTTTGGTATATGTTTTGTTAAATACTCCTTTTAAACTTTTTAAGAAGATTTTTAAAAGGGATTTCTGCATTCTCACTTAAAGGCCCTTAGGAAACCTTGCAAATTTAGAAAGAAAAAATTACCTGCCCCCCCATAAAAAAAATCATGTTTACTTATTAAACAAATGTGGCTGAATTATCTTTAGATAAATAAGCAAGCTATTCAGTTCCTTCAAATTGATTTTTACTTTTATATGCTATATACTTGTGGCCACTGCTTTTTCAAAAACACAGAATATCAAGAACGCTATAAAGTCATTTGTACCTAAAATAATTGAACTAGGAAGATATTATTAATATTCCTCCCTCCTTTCCTCTAGAGACAATGTGCTTTCTTCAGTCTGACTTTTGCTTTACTATTTGTGAAAATTAAGATGATGATGCATTTTAAATAGACAGCTTTGATTTGCATAAAACTCAAGTTTGCCCAAGCTCTTCAAAGCACTTCAGAGAGTACTTAAAGGCTGAGAATATATTCCTGTTCATTATACATGCAATACTAAACTTCATCTGGTAATATATATTTTATTAACAGTGTTTCTCCATTCCCTATCCAGATATGCTGATTTACTAAAGGCTTCCTTTTACCTCTACTACTACTTCATTGCTTTCACACCTATCTTTCTTTCCCTAGTTCGTGTTTGGATTGAGCACCACTGTGTGTGAGAGAGCGTGAAGAAGGAGGTGAGAGAGAAGAAGGGAAGGATTTTTGAGTCAGGGATCAGCACCTGCATCAAGATGACTAGGACCAAAGTTGTGCTTTTGGAGAGAGAGGAAGAGAGAGGAAGATACAAGATAGAGAGCATCTACCACTTGCCCAGTTTTAATTGGCCTGAATATTTAAACACTGCTTTGATATTCACGTACCAACATCTGATGTTCTACATTGTTAAGGGAACACTGTTACTTCGTATGATGACATTTTTCTCTCTATCACGTTGCTTTTAATTAATTTACTCTCCTTCCATCCATCTTTCTGACTTTCTTTTCTCGCCCCCTTCTCTCCATCATTCCATTTTTTCTTAGCTTACTTTTTTTGCTGCCCTTAGGGTAAGCAGTGTGTCCTTAGTTTTACATTTGAGAAAATCATGAAAAAATACTGAGATTTTATTAACCATTATACATTTGCTATTTTATTGTACCCAAATGTTATCTCATTAGAATAGAATTCAGCATAGTTCTCAGAAATTGCGATGTGGTGAATGTCTCCTAATCCTATATAGGTTCTCATTAATGCTTACCTGTACTATTTTGAAAATACATACTTCACTGGGGTTCTAAACACCAGTCTTTCATACACACACACACACACACACACACACACACATACACACACACGCACACTCTTAAAAGATAAACTGAGGCATAGTCATATTTCTTCAAGAGTTTATTATGTGTGCTCCACCAACAGGATCTGGGGTAGAGGTTATAATGGAGAAGATGGGGAAGCAAAGAAAGGAAACTATTTGGTTAGGTATAGTTTAGGCAGTCTTATTTGAGAAAGCCTAGTTGACTGTGATTGGTATTTCTTAAGTTCATTTTGGGATTCAAATTCGTTGATTCTGGCTTAGGTTTTGGTTTGCTTAGAGGGCTACCAGGGCATTAGAATGATCTCAGTCTGATGACCTTGTTTAACATATAGATATGGACAGCATTACAGTGCTCTTTGCTTAAAACTTTGATAGTTCCATGTTAGTTGTATACTAAATGAACTCCAGCAAATCTCATCAGAATGAAGATTCCCAAGACCTTTCTACAAATATTTGGTTTATTTGTTCTTGGATGGTGCCCATGAATCTGCATTTTAAAAAAAGAAAAAGTGATTCTGTTGTTTGACAGATAATCGCATTAAATTGCTCACCATTCCTTTAGAGTTCCTGTTTCTCCACTGTGGCCTTTTTAGGTCCTGCATCTACCATATTTTTAATCACTCTCCCACAAAAGCACGTGTTAAGAGACTTCTCTCTTACTATCTGAATAAAATAATTCTATCTCACCAGCCCTTGCCAACCCTTGACCCATGCCCCGAAGAGTATTCTATGACAATGTGTTAAAGTGAGTTAGTAGGTCTTATTCATTATGCAGACTGTGAACTTGTTTTTGTGAGGTCTAATGTTCATATTTTTTTCATAGTGTCACAGTGACACATTGTGACACGAAGTGATTTTTTTTTTATTAGGACTAAGCAAAGAATTCTCTTGTCTTAGAACACTTGATATTTAGGTATGCATGAAGACAATTGAAATTATTTTAGGTATATGTTAACTTCTTCATTCTTTTTTAATTATAAAATTAATATTTATAGCATGCAATATCAGAAAATAAACTAATATAAATACACACATACTAAAAGCACCCAAAAGCCTAAAACCCAGAGAAAATACTTGCTGACATTTCTTGTAGATCTTATCTTATATACAAAAATATGCTTTTTTTCCTCAGTAAAAAGAAAATGGTTGGGGTTTTTGAGGACTTTATTTCTTAGGGAAGTATTAAGTTTAACAATGGAGCATAAGGTGCAGCGAAATACTTCAGCCCACCCTTATTTTCTGTCTACCAGGTGTCTCCCTATTATTGACATCTTTCATTGGCATGGTACATTTGTTAAAATTGATGAACCAATATTAATACATTATTATTAACTAAAGTCCAAAATTTCTGTTAGAGTTTATTTCTGGCATTTTACATTTCTATGGATGTGTTGAACGTTTAATATCCTGTATCCACAATTACATTATCATATAGAATGGTTTTACCACCCTAAAATCCTCCAGTGTTCTAACCTCTAATCTTTTTACTACTGATCTTTTTACTATCTCTATAGGTTTACCTTTTCCAAATGTTATATAGTTGAAATCATGTGGTATGTAGTCTTTTCATGCTTCTTTTATCAATATACATCTAAGTTTTCTCCATATCTTTTATGGCTTGGTAGCTCATTTTTTATTGCTGTTACTACATTATCTGGATATAACAGGTTGTTGATCCATTAACTTACTGAAGGACATCTTCATTGCTTCCAGGTTTTGGCATTTATGAATAAAACTCCTTTAGATACCCATGTCCCAGATTTTGTGGGGACATAGTTTTTAACTATGTTGGACATTTGGGCATATGAGTAGAAGCCTGATTGCTGGATTCAACCTTGTAAGAAACTTTATATTCAACTATGTTCACCTTTATTAAGAAACTTCCATGGTAGTTTCTGAAGTGGCTGTATCATTTTATTTCCCCATCAATATGAATGAGGGTTACTTTTGCTCAACATCTCATCTAGATTTGATGCTGTTGTCAGTAGGTTGAATTTTATCCATTTTAAAAGATGTGTAGTGGTAACTTGTTTTAATTTGCAATTCTTTAATGACCTATGATTTCATACAACTTTTCATAGCTTATTTGCTATCTGTATATCTTCTTTAGTGAGAAATCTTCACTTCAGATTTTTTGCCCTGCTTTTCTTTTCATTTATTTTGAAATTCCAAAAATTTTTTTATTTGATTAATACTTATTTAATAAAATATTAAAATAGTTTATATTTAAAGTGATCCCATAAGTTAGGCAAAGTATCATTCTAAATTTAATAAATAACAAATAATAAATAACAAATGACAAAGTCTCATTTAATAGGCAATTACAGGACATACTTTTTTTTTTTTTAAGATTTTATTTATTTTATTTGACAGAGATCACAAGTAGGCAGAGAGGCAGGCAGAGAGGAGGAAGCAGGCTCCCTGCCAAGCAGAGAGCCCGATGCAGGGCTCGATCCCAGGACCCTGGGATCATGTCCTGAGCCGAAGGCAGAGGCTTTAACCCACTGAGCCACCCAGGCGCCCCCCCACTTTTATTTTTAAAGATTTTGTTTGCTTAATTTAGAGAGAGAGCATGAGCAGAGAGAGAGAAACAAGCAGACAAGCTGACTACTAGCTGAACATGGATCCCAACACAGGGCTCAAACCTAGGGCCAGAGATCACGACCTGAGCCAAAATCCAGAGTCAGAGGCTCAACCACCTGAGCCACCCAGATGCTCCACAGGACTATTTTTCTAATGTACAACCACAGAGGATACCACTCAGTTGGTTCCTGTGATATAAGATTTATAGAACAGAGCTATTAAATAGAAGGGTTTAAGTGTGTAATTCCAGTATCACTTTTTTAAAAAGTTTTTTTCAGTTCCAATTAGTTAAAATACAGTGTAACCATAATTTCAGGTGCACAATATAGTGATTCAACACTTACAGAACAACACCAAGTACTTATCACAAGTGTACTCCTTAATCCCCATCATCTATTTAACCCATCTCCCACCCACCTCCCTTCTGGTAAACATCGATTTGTTCCCTATAGTTAAGAGTCTGTTTCTTGGGGTGTTTGGGTGGCTCAGTGGGTTGGGGCCTCTGCCTTCAGCTCAGGTCATGATGTCAGGGTTCTGGGATCGAGCCCCATGTCAGGCTCTCTGCTCAGCAGGGAGCCTGCTTCCCCCTCTTTCTCTGCCTGCCTCTCTGCCTACTTGTGATCTCTCTCTCTGTCAAATAAATAAATAAATTCTTAAAAAAAAAAAAGTTCTGTTTCTTGGTTTGTCTCTCTCACTCTTTTTTCCCCTTTGTTCATTTGGGTTTTTTTCCTTCCAAATTTTTATTTAACTTCCAGTTAGTTAACATATATTGTAATGCTGGTTTCAGGAATAGAATTTAGTGATTCATCTATTACATATAACACCCAGGGCTTACCACAAGTGCCTTCCATAATATCCATCACCCATCTAGCCCACCCCCGCCACCTCCTTCAGTCAACCCTCATTTTGTTCTCTATGATTAAGAATCTTATATAGTTTGCTCCCTCTCTCTCTCTTTTTCCCCCTTCCTATATGCTTATCTGTTTTGTTTCTTAAGTTCCACATATGAGTAAAATCATATAATATTTGTCTTTCTCTGACTTATTTCACTTATCATAATAAACTTTACTCCATACTCATTTGTTTCCTAAATTCCACATATCAATGAAGTATTCATCCTTCTTTGACGTCCTTATTTCACTTAGCATTATATTCTCTAGCTCCATCCATATCTCTGCAAACAGCAACATTTTATTGTTTGACTGAAAAATAATTATTTTTAGTGGGGTATCTATATATCTATATATCTCCTACATTAACTTTATCCATTCATTACTCAAGGGACATTTGGGCTGCCTACATATCTTGGCTACTATAAATAATGCTGCTATAAACATAGGTGCATGTAGGTAAATACCCAGTAATTATGATTGCAGGATCATAAATAAGATGGTTCTATTTTTAACTTTCTAAGGAACCTCCATACTGTTTTCCACAGTGGTTGTTCCAATTTGCATTCCACAAACAGGGCAAGAGGGTTACTCTTTCTCCAATTCCTCACCAACACTTACTTTTTCTTGTGCTGTTGATTTTAGTCATTCTGACAGGTGTGACGTGATATCTCATTGATTGATTTACATTTCTGTGATGCTAAGTGAAGATAAATATCTTTTCACGTGTCTATTGGCTGTCTATATACCTTCTCTGGAGAAGTGACTGTTCATATCTTCAGCCCATTTTTTAATTTGATTATTTACTTTTGGGGTGTTGAATTTTTAAGTTGTTTATAAATTTTGTATATTAACCTGTTATCAGATATGTCTTTTGCAGATATCTTCTTCCATTCCATAGTTTGCCTTTTGGTTTTCCTGATTGTTTCCTTTATTTTACAGAAGGTTTTTATTTTGACATAGTCCAAATAGTTTATTTTTGCTTTTATTTCCCTGGCCTCAGAGGACCTATCCAGAAAAAATGTTGCTAAGACTGATGTTAGAAAAGTTACTGCTGATGCTCTGTTCTAGGGATATATGGTTTTAGGTCTCACATTAAGATCTCTGGTCCATTTAGAATTTATTTTCATGTATGCTGCAAGAAAGTGGTCCGGTTTCATTTTTTTGCATGTAGCTGTCCACTGTTCCCAATACCATGTGTTGAAGAGACTGTCTTCCTCTAATCGGATATTCTTTCCTACTTTGTTGAAGATTAATGGACAATGTAGTTATGGGTTTATTTCTGGGTTTTCTATTCTGTTCTGTTGATGTATGAATCTATTTTTTTTCTGCCAGTACCATACTGTTTTGATTTCTACAGCTTTGTAATATAACTTGAAATCCAGAACAGGTATGTCTCCAGCTTTGTTTCTCTTTCTAGAATGTTTAGGTTTTCAAGGCCTTTTTTGGTGTCATATAAATTTTAGGATTGTTTGTACTAGTTCTGTGAAAACTTCTGCTATTATTTTTAAATGGATAGCATTGAATGTGTACATTGCTTTGGGAGTATAGGCATTTTAATGATATTTATTCCTCAAACCTGTGAGCATGAAATGTCTTTTTCATTTCCTTATATTGTCTTCAATTTCTTTCATCAATGTTTTATAGTTTTCAGAGTACACATCTTTTACCTCTTTGTTTTATTCCTTAATATCTTACTATTTTTGGTACAATTTTAAGTGAGATTTTCTTAATTTCTTTGTCTGCTGCTTCATTATTGGTGTATAAAAATGCAACAGATTTCTGTGCATTGATTTTTGTGTACTGACTTTACTGACTCTGTTAATCAGTTCTGGCAGTTTTTTGGTTGAGTCTTCTGGATTTTCGGTATATAGAATCATGTCATCTGCAAATAATGAAAGTTTTACTTCTTTATGGATTTGGGTGCTTTTTTATTTTTTTCTTTCTGTTGTCTGACTGGTAGCTAAGACTTCCAAGCCTACACTGAATAAAAAGCAGTGAGAGTGGATGGGAGGCTTGGATGGCTCAGTCAGTTAAGTGTTTGCCTTCAGCTTGGGTCATGATCCCAGAGTCCTGGGATCGAGTTCCGCATTGGGCTCCTTACTCAGTGGGGATCCTGCTTCTCCCTCTACCTACCACTCCCCCTGCTTGTGCTCTCTCTCTCTCTGACAAATAAATAAATAAAATTTTAAAAAATGAAGTGGTGAGAGTGGACATCCTTGTCTTGTTCCTGACCTTAGGGGAAAACTTAGTTTTTTCTTATTAAAGATGATGCTAGCTGTTCATAGATAGTGTTTATTATATTGAGGTATGTTCCCTCTAAAATGACTTTGTTGATGGTTGTTACCATAAATACATGTTGTACTGTGTCAAATGCTTTTTCTGCATTTACTGACATGATCATATGGTTCTTAACCTTTCTCTTACTGATGTGACTTGTATCACATTGATTTGACAATATTGAACCGTCCTTGAAACCAGGGAATAAATCCCACTTGATCATGGTTAATGATATTTTAATGTATTGTTAGAATTGGTTAACTATTACTATACTAACTAGTATTTTGTAAAGGGTTTTGCATTTATGTTCACCAGAGATATTGGCTTGTAGGGGTGCCTGTGTGGTACAGTCAGTTGAGTGGCCAACTCTTGGTTTTGGCTGAGGTCATGATCTCATGGTGGTGGGATGGAGCTCTGCATTGGTCTCTGCACATTCGGTGTGGAGTCTGCTTGAGTTTCTCTCTCTCTCTTCCTCCACCCCACCTCTCTATGTGTCTCTCATTCTCAAATTAAATAAATAAATAAATAATCTTTAAAAAGAGAGAGAGAGATTGGCCTGTAGTTCTCTTTACTTTGTATTGTTTTTATCTGGTTTTCCTACCAGGGTAATGCTGGTCTCATAGAATGAATTTGGAAATTTTCCTTCCTCTTCTATCTCCTGGAGCAGTTTGGGTAGAAAAGGTATTAACTCTCATTTAAATGTTTGGTAGAATTCACCTGTGAAGCCATCTGGTCCTGGACTTCTGTTTGTTGGGAATTTTTTGATTACTGAGTCAATTTATTTGCTGGTTATCCATCCTTCAAGCTTTCTTTTTCTTCCTGTTTCAATTCTGGTAGTTTATATTTTTGTGGAATTTATTCATTTCACCAGGTTGTCCAATTTGTTGGCATATAGGTTTCATAATAGTCTCTTTTTTTTTTTTTTAAGATTTTATTTATTTATTTGACAGACAGAGATCTACAAGTAGTCAGAGAGGCAGGGAGAGAGAGAGAGGAGGAAGCAGACTCCCCGCTGAGCAGAAAGCCCGATGTGGGGCTCGATCCCAGGATCCTGGGATCATGACCCAAGCCGAAGGCAGAGGCTTTAACCCACTCAGCCACCCAGGGGCCCCTCATAATAGTCTCTTAAAATCATTTCTATTTCTATGCTATTAGTTGTTATTTGTTCCCTCTGATTTGTAATTTTGAGTCCTTTCTCTTTTTCTTTCTTTAATTCTGGCTAGAGGTTTATCAATTTTATTGATTTTTTTTTTCAAATAACCAGCTCCTGGTTTCATTGATCTGTTTTATTTATTGTTGTTGTTATTTTTTTAGTTTCTATATCATTTATTTCTGCTCTGTTCTTCAGTATTTCCTTCCTTCTTCTGGTTTTGGGTCTTGTTAGTTGTTTTTTTCTAGCTCTTTTAGGTATAAGGATAGGTTGTTTATTTGAAATTTTTCTTGCTTCTTGAGGTAAGCCTATATTGCTATAAACTTCCCTTTTAGAACCACTTTTGCTGCATCCTAAATTTTTGAACCACTTAGTTTTCATTTTCATTTGTTTCCATGAATTTTTAAATTTTTTCCTTTATTTCCTGGTTGGCCCATTCATTGTTTAGTACCATGTCACTTATCCTCTATGTATTTGTGTTTTTCCCAGATCTTTTTTGTGGTTGACTTCTGTTTCACAGCTCTTTGGTCAGAAAAGGTGTACGGTGTGCCTTTGATCTTCTTAACTATATTGAGGCTTGTGTTAAATGTGTTAAATGTTAAAGTCCCCTACTATTATTGTATCACTATGTATTAGTTCCTATAAACGAGCCAAGCCCACTGACCTTTAAAACTGCAGGTTAAGCCCAGCTGGTTGCAAGAACTCAGGAAATTTGACCCCCGTCACTTTCCAAGCCAGTTCCTATGGGGTTCATCATTCCTGTGTGGGCTCCCCTGTGTGCTAGTCTGTCTCTTGCCCTTCTCCATGACCACAGCTCCCTCCCCACCACAGCAGGCATGATTTGTTTATCTTCCAAACCATATGTCCACACTTTCTACCTTCTTTTTCCCTTTTCCCTCCATTTAGTTGTGGAATATGTTCTGCCAGTGTTCAGGTTAATTGCTGAGGCGTTTAGGATGATTTGATAGTTATTTAGAAATATTCATGGAATGAGGTGAGCCTAGGGTCCTCCTCTTGCACCAGCATCTTCCAAAAGCCTCTAATAGTCACTTTGATATACATAGTCTGCCTACAAATACAGATATGCAATTATCTGATAATACAGCATAATAGGCAATTGATTTGATTTAAAAACTACATTATTAAGGAAAATTATAGTTTTATTACTGATTGTGACAAAATAATATTTTTAATAAACACTCTAATGGATTAAATGGATTTTAAAAAGAAGAGTTTTATTTCTGCCTCAGGACATTTAAAATGGCCAAGAGACAGTGTAATTGGAAGAGTATAATATATTGTGAATGAATTTCTATGTTAATGAGACAAAAATCCTAGTAAGAAAAAGGATTTTGATACACATGTTAAGACTCATATTTTAAAATGTTTATATCCACCTCACACTACAATCCTAATTCCTTGTTCATAAATGGTGTGAATGCTCCTTTACCATTCAGGATTGCAATGTCCTTACTGTGAGCCATGAAAAGAAACAAAAGTGCAAAAGCAATTTACATAGAATTATGTTTTATCTACTTCCTTAGTCTTCACATGAAATGTGCTTCAGTGATATATTTTCTTTAGATTTCTGTGTATTCCAAAAGAAAATATATGTGACATGGTTACAGAGCTATATTTAACACAAAAAAGGATGGACAAGATACTTTACAAAATGGAAACCTCCCAAAGATGTGTGTTTTAGTACTATTATATAGATTTGTTCTGACTCAGTAAAACAAAGCCCACACAGCCAAATAGGACGAGTTCACTAATAGAAATCTCCTGATCTATATTTTGTGATGTAAGACTGTTTTGTATTTATTTTCTTTAAAGATTTTATTTATTTATTTGACAGGGAGAGAGAGCACAAGCAGGGGAAGGAACAGGCATAGGGAGAGGGAGAAGCAGGCTCCCCACTGAGCAGAGCCCAATGCAGGGCTCCATCCCAGACCCTGGGATCATGACCTAAACCAAAGGCAGACAGATGCTTAACCCACTGAGCCACCCAGGCTCCCCTTCTCTTTATTTTTTTAACATTGCATCTTATAGGCACTTAAAAAAATGATTTTACCTTGTTTAAAACTACACAGCCATTTGCTAGAATACTCTAGAAATACAGTGAATAATTAGGATGAGAATCATTGGATATGCTAATACATTCTACTCTTTGCTAGGTACCTTGGAAAATGGAACATAAACACGTCCTGGTCCCTAAACAACAGCATTGTGTAATCTAGTGGCTAAATGCTTCGGTAGATAAATCAGTCTTATGGACTGTCATATATTGAACACCCACTTGAAATTCTATTAGTCATCTTAAACTTAACATTTCCTAATCTGAGCTACTATTTCCTTTTCCCTCCCAATCCTAATATGCTCCATCCACAGTGTTCTCTACCTCAAAGACTATCCTATTCTTCTAGTTGTCAGGTTGATTTTTCTCTTTCTCTTATACTCCTCATCCACACCTTTAGTAAATTATGGTTACCTTACTTTTTTTTTTTTAAGATTTTATTTATTGATTTGATGGATAGAGATCAGAAGCAGGCAGAGAGGCAGAGATCCCCACTGAGCAGAGATCCCAATGCGGGGCCCGATCCCAGGACCCTGAGACCATGACCCAAGCCGAAAGCAGAGGCCCAACCCACTGAGCCACCCAGGCGCCCCTCTTTTAAAATATATTCATAATCTGAATTTTTACAACCTGTACTCCTGTCAGCAGTTTGAATTTACCATCTTCTAAATGTTTGCCATAGCCTTCTAGATGGCTTCTTGTTTTCAGCCTCGGCCCCCTATTTACTTCGAATTCAGCTGTCTACTGTCCATATGTAGAATGGATATATATATAGAGAGAGAGAGAATGCACAATCAGAATGACTACTTTAAAATCTAATTAGCATATGTCACTCAAATCTGATCAAAACACATTGAATGGTTCTTCATTTTATAAACAGTAAAGCCAGAATCTTTTCATAGCCTAGAAGTAACTACATAGCCTGTATCTATAGTCTATAGACTATAGATAAGGCAGTAACTACATGGTAACATATAGTAACTACATACCCTGCCTTATCTATAGACCTCCTCCTCTTTACTTTACGCCTGTCCATCTAACTCTTGACGTTACTCTAACATTCCAGGCCCATGCTTGCCCTTGTGACATTGGTCCAGTCTTCTGCCTGCAGCTACTTTTCCTCACATAGGTGCTTGGTGCCCTCTCTAACCATCTTCAGGCTTTTCCTGATTCTCAGCTTTTCAGATAGGTTTTCCTTAACTACTTGAATTAATATTATAACCCTTGCCCTTACCCCATTTCATCTCATTCTTTCTTTCATTTCTAATCCCTTTTTTGATGTTTTGTTTTCATTTTCTTTGTAATCTATAAACTTTTTGAAGGCAGGTGGTCATGTGCAGCTTTATATCTCCAGCAGTGATCAATAAATATTTGTCAAATTTTAAAAAAGATAAAATGTTTAGTTTTTGGATATAGTTGTTCATCTTCTGTTTTATCTTTAAAGTAAATTGGATTATTTAAACTTTGATACTACGAATACATATTGACTGTATTCTAACTTGTAGTAACAGTTAGTTGACATGTTTTTATCTTTAAAAATTCTTAACCTATATTCAAAATAATTTAATTGCCATTAGGTGCACCTTAAACAGTGAAAAGTTGCTACTAGACAGAGTCTTTATACCTAATTTTAAAATAAAACTGCTTACTACATGGTTTTTAAAGCTAAAAACAGAAGACTAGTTCTGGATCTCAACCTCATAAGGGTCTAAGCTTATGAATTTTTTAAAAAGATTTATTTGAGAATGAGAGAGAGCCCATGTGAGCAGAGGGAGGGGCAGAGGGAGAGAATCTCAAGCAGACTCCCTGATGAGCAGGCTTGAGGGGGAGGAGTGGAGGACAGACACAGGGCTCCCAATCTCAGAACCCATGGTATCATGGCCTGAGCCAAAACCAAGAGTTGATGCTTCAACAGCTGAGCCTCTCAGGTACCGCTAAACTTAGGGTTTACCCAATTCTCAATATATGATAAAGAAGAACAATTTTACTGACAAATTGAGTTTTTAGTTTTGAACAAGAGATAACCAAATTAGTTAATTTGTTGCAGCATTTCCTTTGTCATTTAACTCTAAAATATGGTGGTTACATAGGAGGTTATAACCCTCATCTATTAGCTTCTCTTAACTTTCACTAGAAATGCAAAATGACGATTGTAACAAGTGTATGAAATGTGATGTATCTTAAAAATCACTAAGGTTTCTTTATAAAAAACCACATTATATCCTAAAACTCTGTAACATTTCTGACTAGTGTAATTTATAGAAATCTAAGATTAAAAAATAGTAGCAAAGCATTTCCTGAGGTATAAATTATAACCCACTGGCTACTTAAAAATCTTTTTCATATGGATTCATTCTAATGCCAATATTTAGTTATGAAGTTCCAAATCAGATTTGACATTTCATTATCTTTTCAGTCTAATCCACATTGAGTATTTTTTATCTTATGGTCCTCAAGAAATGTGTTGCTATATCTTTAATGACTGAATTGATCAAATTTTATTTATAAATAGGTAGAATCATTAAAACAAAATTATATTTAATATACTTCCCTAATGTACTTCTAATTCTCAATTTGAAATTAATGAAGCTTATTTTCAGATTTAAGATTACATATATAATGCTTAATTAACTAACCAGAAATCCTACATTTATCATTCATCAAAGGAAGGGAAGCTTTTAATCACTTTTCTCCCTTACAGTAATTTATTAAAGTATAAACAAGACATACTATTTAAGTATTTGAGTAGTTCAATATTGTTGGCTAAAATATTATTCACTGTACTTGAATATATTTGTCCCTCTTGCTACTATTTGCTTTTTAAAAATTTAATTTCTTTTCAGTGTTCCAGAATTCATTGTTTATGCACCACACCCAGTGCTCCATGCAATATGTGCCCTCCACAATACCCAACACTAGACTCACCCCCCCACCCCCCCCAAAAAACCCTCAGATTGTCTCTTAGAGTCCACAGTCTCTCATGGTTTGTCTTCCCCCTCCGATTTCCCCCAACTCACTTCTCTCCATCTCCCAGTGTCCTCCCTGTTATTCCTTATGCTCCACAAGTAAGTGAAACCATATAATTGACCCTATCTGCTTGACTTATTTCACTCAGCATAATCTCTTCCAGTCCTGTCCATGTTGATACAAAACATGGAGGCATTATACTCCATTGTATATATGGACCATATCTTCTTTTGTTGAAGGGCGTCTTGGCTGTTTCCACAGTTTGGTGACTGTGACCATTGCTGCTATGAACACCGGGGTACAGGTGGCCCTTCTTTTCACTACATCTGTATCTTTGGGGCAAATACCAAATAGTGCAATTGCAGGATCATAGGGTAGCTCTATTTTTAATTTCTTAAGGAATCTCCACACTGTTTCCTGAAGTGGCTGCACCAACTTGCATTCCCACCAACAGTGTAAGAGGGTTCCCCTTTACTCCATATCCTTTCCAAAACTTGTTGTCTACTGTCTTGTTGATTTTGGCCATTCTAACCAGTGTAAGGTGGTTTCTCAATGTGGTTTTGATTTGAATCTCCCTACTGGCTAATGATGCTGAACATTTTTTCATGTGTCTGTTAGCCATTTGTATATTTTCTTTGGAGAAGTGTCTGTTCATGTCTTCTGCCCATTTTTTGATGTGATTATCTATTTTGTGTGTGTTGAGTTTGAGGAGTTCTTTATAGATCTTGGATATCAGCCCTTTGTCTGTAGTGTCATTTGCGAATATCTTCCCCCATTCCATGGGTTGCCTCTTTGTTTTGTTGACTGTTTCCTTTGCTGTGCAGAAGCTTTGGATCTTGAAGAAGTCCCAAAAGTTCATTTTCACTTTTGTTTCCTTTGCCTTTGGAAACATGTCTTGAAAGAAGTTGCTGTGGCTGATGTCAAAGAGGTTACTGCCTATGTTCTCCTCTAGGATTTTGATAGATTCCTGCCTCATGTTGAGATCTTTTATCCATTTCGAGTTTATCTTTGTGTATGGTGTAAGAGAATGGTCAAGTTTCATTCTTCTACATATAGCTGTCCAATTTTCCCAGCACCATTTATTGAATAGACTCTTTTTTCCACTGTATATTTTTTTACTGCTTTGTCTAAGATTATTTGACCACAGAGTTGCTTTTTTAAATCACTGTTAACTTTCCAAAATATGGTTGTGGGTAGGCTGAATAATGTCCTCCCCAAAAGATACTCATGTCCTAATCCCTGGAACCTGTGAATATTACTTTATATGGTAAAAGATGGGATAAAGTTAAGGATCTGAGATGGGGAGACTCTCTTAGTTTATTCAAGGAGACCTGAATTACAATCATAAGTGTCTTTATAAGAGGGAGGCAGGGGGAGATTTGACTAAGACAGGAGAAGTCAATATGACCAGGGAAGCTGAGATTGTAGTTATATGGCTGTACGCCAAGGAATGGTGGAAGAGATAAGGAACAGATTCTTCCCTAGAGCTTCCAGAGGAAGCATGGCTTGGCCAATATTTTAACGGGAACTGATTTTAGACTTCTGGCTTCTATAACCATGGGAGAATAAATTTAAGTTTGTGACAATTTATTACAACAGCTGCAGGAAACTAATACAATATTATTCATAATTACTCAGTATTTAACAGCAGGAGAAAATGAGATCTGTTAGAATCAGGTGGTGGAGATATTCTGTCATTTTTTTGTTAGGAAAATAAAAAGTACATACACATTTGGAGTAAGTCTTTATATATATTTTTTCCTGTACTAGAACATCGTCTGTATTCCTTTTAAATTAGCATATAATTTATTTTTTTCAGGGGTACAGGTCTGTGATTCATCAGTTCTACACAATTCACAGCACTCACCATAACACATACCCTCCCCAATGTCCTTCCTCTGTATTCTACTGTTCTTAGAAAAAGGATAATGATGATAGACACTGAGGTTCAGAATTCCTAGGGCCTTTTATTTCCCCTTTTGAAAACCCAATTGCTTATTTCACTTGAGGAGGAGTGGATCTGGGCTGTTTGCTTTGTTCCCCTATCTCTGTTTTCCATAATCTTTTATGATTTTTTCCCCCTTTTGATTGGTTACAAAGCTTGAGGTAAGGATAAGCAAAAGATCACTGAAAGAGAACTCATCTCAACAAATTACTTATGTTCTGGTTAAAAATGCATAAGAGTGCAAGAGTCCCCCAGAGAGAAGAGGTTTGTAGAAACGTTCTCTAGACTGGTCTACATTTTCTTTGATTTAGGGAAATGGATATAAACCTGGGATGGAAGGAAAGGATATTCCTGAACTTTGTCCAGCTGCATTTCACTACTATGTCAATTCCTTACGACATGAAATCTAGCAATTAGATTTGTGTTAGGTGTTTTCAAGTTGCAAAGAAAGGAGAATACAGTTTGGAAACCACAGATGGAGGGGACTTGTTAAGTACACATGAGAAGAAACGAATCCCAGAAAGTTCTCTAAGTCGCTGGACCAGCTCTGTATTTCAATAAATGCTATTTGTATCTTTATTTAAACAGCCAGAAATTAAGACCAATATTGAGAGCTATAATTAATGTTGGTACATTTTGATAGGGAGGAAAAAATTTTACCCATTTCTATTGGCTTTAAAATAGGTTTTGATATGAAGGAAACTTTGTAGAAATGTTTGATAAATTATCTTCCTGGAGTACAGCTGGTATTTATGGTAGTTGGTGTTCCAAGCATTTCTATCTCCTTGTTTTCTTGTTTTAATTACTTCTTCATATTGACAGTGCTTTTGCCAATTAATCACTAGTACAACGCATTGCTTTCCTCATAAACAAGAATTGGGTTTTATAGAATCTATGTTTTTTTTTTAATTTCTTTTCTGATTTTTTACTTTTTGACTTAGTCATTCAGCTCCTGCTCTTCCTCCTATCATTATTTTTCTGTTTTTCTCATGTAGCATTTCTTCAAATTCTCTGATTTTTTTTTAACATGTTTTCCAGTCATTTTGCTCAAGCTTGGGCTTTATGCATAAAAAAGTTGGCAAGTTCCAATCTATTATGCTTTAACCCGGGTAGAAGAAATAAGAGGATGCACTGTATAGATAAAACAATAGAATTAACTTGTAATCAGTTTGTCTTTTTTTTTTTTTTAATTACTGTACACAACCATTCTAAACAGTATCAGTGATAAAATATTCCTCCCTACTGGGACACATGGCTTCCACTGCTCCTCCTTATTTGATATGCCAAATAGATAGTATTCTTCTTTTCCAAATGTTGCCATGAATGACATCTTTGGAGAACTTTTTACTTATTAATTTTATTTTTTGAGAAATAATTTATATATGATAAAATAGACAACACTTCCATATTCAGCTTGATGTGTTCTGACAGTTGAACCCTTGCAACCACCATTCATCAAAGTATCAAACATACTCCTTACCCAGAAATATTCCTCTAATTTAATTCCAGTCAATTTTAAGTGACCCCCAACCCCGCCAAGAAGCAACTCCTTTCTGATTTTATCACTATCAATTACTTTTGGCTATTTTTGGGCATCATTTAAATGGAATGGGCTGGCAACAGTTGCTCACTGTAACATTTTCAAGACTCTGTTTGTTGTTTTCTTATTTTTTTAGTGATTTTATACTTTCCTTCATGTAGTTCCAATACATTCATTGATATTTGTTTCTAGTTATTTGGATTTTGGAGAATATAATTTTTAAAGTTATATTTTGCATACTGCATTTTTTTCAGATAACCTAATTCACTGTTTTATTCATTGTACTATTTTTTTTAAAGATTATTTATTTATTTATTTGACAGAGAGAGAGAGAGAGAGAGAGAGAGATCACAAGTAGGCAGAGAGGCAGGCAGAGAGGAGGAAGCAGGCTCCCTGCTAAGCAGAGAGCCCAATGCGGGGCTCGATCCCAGGACCCCGAGATCATGACCTGAGCCAAAGGCAGAGGCTTAACCCACTGAGCCACCCAGGCGCCCCACATTGTACTATTTTTTAATTAGTCCTTTAAGAATTTTTAAATTGATAATTACATATCTTTTAAGTAATGCTGTTTCTTTCCCTATGTCTTACTTTTTGTAGTTCCTTTCTGGATGAGTCAGAATTTTTGAATAAAAATGTTAAAGTCCAAAGTCTTTATAAAAAAATGAACTTCCATATAAAAAACATTAATAATATCAAAGTCGATTATGACTGGATTCTATATCTTTTATACTAGAAATTCAGTTTTATATTTTCCCATAGTACTTGTACAAAATGTGTAAATCAAATTAAAAATATAAACAACTCACACAAATCTAAGATACATTTTTGCTGCATGTCCATTCCCACTTTTAGGAGATAAAAAGATTACAGTCAAATTTATTAGAGCCTAATCTACCTTTGTTAGTTCATTAATATTTAGGTTAGTGTTTTAAGTTTGCTTTTGTTTTAATTGTGCCCCTTAACCTGCCCCTAAATGGATAAAGGATGTTTTATTTAAATCACTTATAATGTATTGCTATTTTAAGCCCCAGTCTCAAAAATTTTAAAAGACCTTTCCTGGATGTTTATTAAATTATAGTTTGATCTCTTTTCTATACATTTGGACATGTAAATATATCACAGAAGGCTGTGATATTTGTTATCAAACTCCTTAGAAAATTAGTTATCAAATTCTTTAGAAATCTTTGACAGCAAACAACAAAGAGTTGTATTTTTAAAAACTAACATTCTAAGCAAAGTGTTAAATATTGTTTATCTTTTTAAACTGTATTTTTATTCCTTATTTTGTTAATGTGGTGTATCATATTGATTAATGAATGCAAAACCATCTTTGCATTCCCAGAATAAATCCCACTTGATCAATGTGAGTGATTGTTTTAATGTATTGTTGTACGTGGTTTGCTAATAATTCATTGGGGATTTTTGCATCTGGGTTTATCAGGGTATTGGCTTATATTTTCCCCTTTTTTTTGTAGCATCTTCATGGAGATTTTGCTACCAGGGTAATGCTTGCCTCATAGAAGTATTTGGAAGCTTTCTTCACTCTTCTATTTTTTGGAATAGTTTGAAGAAAATAAATATTAACTCTTGTTTAACTGTTTGGTAAAATTCATCTGTAAGTCCAACTGGTCCTGGACTTTATTTTTTGGTAGTTTTCTGATTACCAATTCAATTTCATTACTAATAATTAGCCTGTTTAGATTTCCCATTTCTTCCTGATTCAGTTTTGAAAGATATTTCTAGGAATTTATCCACTAAATAGTACAGTAGGATACCATTAGTGTTCTCCCAAAAGAAAAAGGAAAATATGCCTCAAATTTTCTTAGTAATATTCATATTATTATCAGGATTTCAAGATTTTCATAAAAATGGAACAACAGGGTGTCTGTATGTATCTGCCTGGTTGTCTATGTGTGTCTTTATACTTTATTTTCTAATTTTATGCTGTATACATAAACAATGAAATTTACCTTAAGATGCTGTTTATTTCTTGCCTCAAATATTGTTAGTAGGTTATTCTGTATAAAGTAGTATCTGCAACAGAGCTTCAAGGAAAGTATATTGACATTGTACTCAGGTGACATATTGCCTGATTTCTAGCCCATATCTAAAAATTAAAGTTCTTTAGAAAATAATAGGATTAACTCCAGATCTAATGTTAAAATAAAATTGACCAAAAAGAGTAAGATTTTGACCAAAGAAATTATGGAAAGTTTAAGAACATATATTAAGGTTTTCTTTTTTCTTTTTTTTTTTTTTAAAGATTCTATTTATTTATTTGAGAGAGAGACAGTGAGAGAGATCATGAGCGAGGAGAAGGTCAGAGAGAGAAGCAGACTCCCCGCGGAGCCGGGAGCCAGATGCGGGACTCGATCCCGAGATTCCGGTATCACGACCTGAACCGAAGGCAGTCATCCAACCAACTGAGCCACCCAGGCGTCCCTTAAGGTTTTCTTTAATATAGAATAATTAAAATATAGACATTTATAGATATATGAAATTTGATTATAACATTTATTTATATTTAAAATATTCCTTCACTTTCAGGAGAGAAAGACAATCGTGCAAAAATCATAGAACTAGAGGCAATATAAGGTACGTTTGGCATTCTGTAGAGAGTAATCTGAAGGTGCTGCTAATTCACTCTTGCCTGTTAAACATCTGAAGCTGTCTTTCTTTTACAATGGACTTAATAGTGTGACTGATGGTTTTGAAGAAATTCAACGTACAGAGTTATTCAGAGAATATGAAAATACATTTCAAATACTGGTAACTATTATATTTTAGAAAGATTTCATGCCATTATTTTTAAAGATTTTTTTTATAACGTAGATAACTACTATATGTTATTTCCAAGATAATCATATTAAACTGAATATTTATTTCCTGGATCATTCAAGCTAAATGAAATTTTCCCAAACTTGCATAAGGCACATGACTTTCAAATGTAAGCTACCTAGAAAATCTTTCCAAACTTATTTCTCTTTTGTTCCTAGCCTGTCTGATAAAATGGGTAAGACATGCAGAATTTAAAGATTTGAATAGGTTCTTGTCTATACAGAGGTACCATAGCAAAAGGACCCACAATCTATTTTAAGTTAATTTTAAATATAGATAAAATATACCTCACATGGTAAAGATTTCTAAACTATCTGTTTTTATGTATCCCCTGTGACTTGTTCATTTCACAGCAATGACCACCCACTAACTAAATCCATAATTATCATTGCTGCATTAATCTAGACACTGAAGAAAATTATAACATTAAGCTGTCTTTGCAAAAGGAGAAAATCCTTGTTTCCATTCTTCTGCATTAGCTATTTGGAGCCAAGAAGAGAAATTTAAAAATATTAAAAAGTTCTATTTACTAAAAAAGAAAATGAAAGTTCTAATTTCTATTCTGTTGGCCCACATATAATAGGGGATTCTCAAAGGAAATAAGTCTTCCATCTTTAGAAACTCAAGGGCATATCACAGAGGGCATGCTATGTGTATTTATTTTTGTTTTTTTAAAAATATGATTTATTTATTTATTTGTCAGAGAAAGAGGGAGAGAGACAGGAGCAGGGGGAGTTATAGGCAGAGGGAGAAGCTGGCTCCCCAGTGAGCAGGAAGCCTGATCTGGAAGGTTGGGATCATGACCTGAGCTGAAGGCATATGCTTAACCAACTAAGCCACCCAGGCATCCCATGTATTTATTTTCTTGTTCAAAGATTTCTCTTTTAAAAAAAAATGTAATTGAGATATAACTGACATACAATATAGTATAAGTTTAAGATGTATGTATTGATTTGATACACATATATTGCAAAATGATTATCATAGTATTAGATAACATGTTCATCATGTTACATAATTCCTTTATGTGTGTGTATGATAACATTTAAGATCTCTCAGCAATTTTCAAGCATTATGAACTACTGTCATGATGATTTACATTAAATCCCAGAACTTACTCATTTTATAACTAGAAGTTTGCACCCCTGACCAACATCTCCCTTGTCCTCCTCACCCCACCCTCTCCCCCCCTTCATCCTGCTTCTGGTAATCACCACTCTACTCTTAGTTTCTATGAGTTAGGCTTCTTTAGATTTTACATATATGTGATACTGCACAGTATTTCTCTCTCTGGATTACTTTCCTTAGCATAATTCCCTCCAGATTAACCCATGTTGTTGCAAATGACAGGATTTCCTTCTTTTATAAGGCTGAATAATCATCCATTCTGTGTGTGTGTGTCTGTGTCTGTGTCTGTGTGTGTTGGTGAGTATATGGATGGATGGACAGACATATAAATAGGGAAGGTGTGGTTATAACCAAATAAATGGATAAATTCCTTTCACCCATCAGGGGACACTGATGCTGTATCCAAAGCTTCCCTATTGAATAATACTACTGCAATGAACATATAAGTATAGTTACATCTTTGAGACAATGATTCCATTAACTATTGGTACATAGAGGTATGGTTGCTAGCTCATATGTATGGTAGTTCTATTTTTAATTTCTTAAGGAACCTCGATACTGTTTTCCTTAATAGCTAAACTGATTTACTTTCTCACCAGCAGTGCACAAAAGTTCCTTTTTCTCCATGTTCTCATCAACAGGTACCGTTTTCTCTTTTCTATTAGAGTTATTCTGACAGGTGGGAAGTGATATCTAATTGTGGTTTTGATTTTCTTTTCCCTGATGATTATTTATATTGAACACATTTTCATATACTTGTTGCCATTTGTATGTCTTTGAAAAAAATGTCTATTTAGGTCCTTGGCCTATTTTTAATTGGATCGTTTGTTTTCCTTTCTTTCTTTTTTTTTTTGCTCTTGAGTTACATGAGTTGTTTATATATTTTGGATATTAACTCCTTATCAGATATGATTTGCAAATATTTTCTCCTATTATATAGATTGCCTTTTCATTTTGTTGGTGGCTTTTTTGCAGTGTAGAACTTTTATTTTGATGTAGCCCTAATTGTTTATTGTTTGTTTTTGTTGTTTGTGCTTTAGGTGTTATATCAAAAAAATTATGGTCAAGACCAATGCCAAGGTTATTTTCTCCTAGGAATTTTACGTTTTTCAGTTTGCATGTTAAGGACTTTAGTCTATTTTGAATTTATTTTTCTGTATAAGGGTCCAATTTCATATTTCTGCATGTGGCTATCCACTTTCCCCAACCATTACTGTGCAGATTGTCCTTTCCCCATTGAGAATTCTTGGCTCCCTTGTCAAATATTAATTGATGATACATGTTGAGTTTATTTTTGGGCTCTCAATTCTGGTCCATTGGTCTATGTGTATAATTTCATGCCAGAACCATACTGTGTTGATTACTATAGGCTTGTCGTATAGATAGAAAACAGTAAATATGATGCCTCTGGCTCTGTTCCTCTTTTAGGATTGCTGTGGGTATTTGGGGTATTTTGTGTTTCCACAGAAATTTTAGATTTTTTTTCATATTTCTGTGAAAAATGCCATTAGAATTTTTGAAAGGATTGCATTGAATCTATAGACATTTAGGGTAGTATGGACATTTTAACAATATTATTTTCATCCATGAACACAGGATATCTTTCCATACAGTGCCTTCTTCAATTTGTTCCACGAGTTTTGTTGTCTTCATTGCAGAGAACTTTCATCTCCGTGGTTAAATTTGTTTCTAAGTACTTTATTGTTTTTGATGCTGTTGTAAATGATAGCTTTCTTTGTCAGATATTTTGTTGTTAGTGTATAGGAATGCAACTAAATTCTGTTGATTTTGTATCCTGCAACTTTATTGAATTTAGCTTCTTTTGACTTTTTTTTTTTTTTGTGGAGTCTTGAGGGTATTCTATATATAAGATCGTATTATCTGCAAATAAAGACAATTTACTCTTCCCTTTCTATTTGGATTCTTCTTATTTCTTTTTCTTGCCTGTTTGAGTTTAGACTTCTAGTACTGTGTTAAATATACAGGGTGAGAGTGGGTACCCTTGTTTTTTTCCAGACCTTAGAGGAAAAGCTTTTAACCTTTCACTCTTGAATATAATATTGGCTGTGGATTTGTTCTGTATGGCCTTTGTTGTGTTGGAGTATGTTCTCTCTATATCCAGTGTGTCGAGTGTTTTCTTCATAACAGGATGTTGTATTTTGTCAAATGCCTTTTTTGGTCACCTTTTAATATGATCATATAACTTTCCATTCTAGCAATGTGGTGCATCCCATTAATTGACTTGCATATGTTGAAACATCCTTGCATCTCAGGATTATATCCCACTTGAGCACAGTGCATTATTTTGTTAATATGCTGTTGAATTAGTACCAATTTTTTTGAGATTTTCAAATCTATATTCGTTAGGGATATTGGTTTTTAGTTTTCTTGTGGTGTCCCTATTTGGCTTTTGTGTCAGGATAATTTTGGCCTTGTAAAATGAGTTTGGAGGTGTTCTGTCATCTCCAAATTTTTAGAAGAGTTTGAGAAAGGTGGGTATTAATTCTTCTTTAAAGGTTTGGCAGAAATCACCAATGAGAAACCCACTTGGTCCTGCGTTTTTTCTGTCTGGGAAAGTTTGTGATAATTGATTCATTCTCTTTATTCATTATTGGTGTATTAAGATTCTGTATTTCTTCAGGGTTCAGTCTTAGTAGGTTGTATTGTTATTATTTAATTATAGTAACCTGTTATAGTCCTTTGTATTTCTGTGATAACAATTGTAATGTCTCTTTTATTTCTGATTTTAAGTCTTGCTTTTTTCTCTTTTTTTAGGTTAGTGAAAGGCTTGCCAATTCTGTTTATCTTTTCAAAACACCAGCTCTTTCTCTTGATCTTTTCTATTGTTTTTCTGCTATTTCCTTTATTTCTGTTCTGATCTTTGTTATTTCCTTCCTTATACCAACAATAGATTTAACTTTTTTCTAGTTCCTTGAGGTATAAAGTTAGGCTATTCATTTGAGCTCTTTTGTTTTTTCTTTATGTAGGTATTTATTGTCGTAAAATTCCTCTTAGCCCTCACAAGTGCTTTTGCAGGACGTGTGCATGGCTCAGTTGGTTAAGCTGCTGCCTTCAGCTCAGGTTATGATCCCAGGGTCCTGGGATTGAGTCCCAGATCCAGCTCCTTCCTCAGTAGGGAGCCTGCTTCTCTCCGCCTCTGCCTGCCACTCTGCTTGTGCTCGCTCTCTTGCTCTCTCTCTCTGACAAATAAATATATAAATAATCTTAAAAAAAAAAAGTGCTTTTGCTTCATCTCATAGGTTTTGATATTTTTTTTAAGATTTTATTTATTTATTTGACAGACAGAGATCACAAGTAGGCAGAGAGGCAGGCAGAGAGAAAGGAGGAAGCAGGCTACCCTCTGTGCAGAGAGCCCGATGTGGGGCTCGATCCCAGGACCCCGAGACCATGACCTGAGTTGAAGGCAGAGGCCCTAACCCACTGAGCCACCCAGGCGCCCCAGTTTTGATATGTTGTGCTTCCATTTTTGTTTTAAGATATTTTTAAAATTTCCTTTTGATTTCTTATCTAAATCACTTGTTGTCAGGAGTACGTTAATTTCTCCATCTTTGTGAATTTTCCTTGGTTCCCTCCTACTACTGGTTTCTAGTTTAATGTCACTGTGGATGGAAAAGAGAAGTGGTATAATTTAAATATATTTGTGAAGACCAGTTTTATGACTCTGTCATATGACCTGTCCAACAAATTGGTCTGTGGTTATGTTAAAGAATGTGTATTATGCTGCTGTTGGATGAAATGTTCTATACTTAACTGGTTAAGTCTATTTGATCTAGAGTATGGTTTGAGTCCAAAATTATGGTGTTGATTTTCTGTCTGTGTGCTATATTCATTGACAAAAGTAGGGTATTAAAGTCCCTTAGTATTATTGTATAGTTGTCTATTTCTCCCTTCAGATTTGTTAGTATTTGCTTAATATACTTATGTGCTTCTGTGTTGGGTGCATATATACTTTATAATTCAGTATTTTCCTAATAAACTGACCTGCTTATCATTATATGACATTGCTTGTCTCCTATTAATTTTGGCCTAAAGTCTGTTTGTCTCATACAAGTATAGCTACCTCTGCTTTCTTTTGGTTTCCACTTTCATTGTGTATCTTTTTTTCCAATTCTTCATTTTGAGCTAACATATGTCTTTAAAAGCTAAAGTGAGTTTCTGTTACAGGCAGCATATAGTTGGTTTTTCTCTCTCTCTTTTTGTATCTGCCTACCCACTGTATGTCTTTTGATTGGGGAATTCAATCCATTTAAAATAATTATTGATTGGTAAGGACTTAGTGTTGCCATCATACTAATTATTTTCTGGCTGTTTTGCAGTTCCCTTGTTACTTTCTTTCCCTCTTGATGGCTGCCCTTGTGAATGGATACTTTTCTTAGTGGTATGTTTGATTCCCTTCTCTTTATCTTTTATGAATCTACTGTGCATTTTTGCTTTGTGATTACTATGACACTTCTATAAAACATCAATGTAATAGTATACTTTATACTGATGACAATTTTGCATAAAGTTACCTTTACTTTCACCTTTTATGTTTTTGATGTCACAATATCTTTTTACATTATATATCCCTTAACAAATTATTATAGCAGTAGCAATGTTTAGTACTTTTGTCCTTTAAAATTTATACTAAAAAAGTTAACACACCACTATAATATTAGAGTATTTTCAATCTGACTTATGCTCACCTCTACTATTGTGTTGTATATTTTCATATGTTTTCATATTACTAATTAGCATCCATTTATTTTGGCTTAAAGAATTCCCCCCCAGCATTTCTTGTAAGGCAGGTTGAGTGCTGATATCTTCGTTGCAAACAAAAGCTGAGGAAGTTTATTATCTTGCCTTCATTAAAGAAGGATACCTTTGCTGGGTAAAATATTATTGATCTTTGTTAGGGGGAGGACAGAAGCTAGGTTCTTCCTTCTTCACCATTTTGATGGAGATGGTATGCTACTGATCATCAAAAACTGATTTTTGAATAAACCAATATTAATACTTAAAAATTTTAATTTGCAGAGGAGTTTCCTTTTAGCATAGCCTCAAATCTTAATTCTGTAAAATTTGAATATGAATACATTATTTGGATTAGTATAAATAAATTAACATTTAAATCTGCAACATCATAAAATATCCTTTGGGTAGCTCAGCCTTGACCCAAACCAAATATTAACAGAGCCTTTTTGTGATAATCATTTATTTATAATGTAATCTAATATTTGGTCTCTGAGGTCAGAATTTAGTAAAAAAAAAAAACCAAAAAAAAAAACCCCACCAAACTATTGAAAACTTTAGACAATAATGAAAAACTTTAAAAAGAAAACTTGTAATATTTTATTTCACTATAAAGAATATGTGAACTCAGGTCAATTTTCTGTCTGATGCAATGCTATAATTACACAACAGAGTTTCTTAATTAGTAGTAACTAATAGGTAATCTTTGGAGGTAAAAATTATTTAGGAAGAATAATGTCTAGAAATATCATGCAGGATAACCCAAAATAGGAGTAGTGAGTCAGGCCTACATTTAGTATGAATTTTTACAAAGAAAGTAAAGAATAATTTTGAGACAATTATCTAGATATTTTACTTTTTAATCTTCCTTTTATAGGAATGTGGGTTTGCTGCTTTATTTTCAATTGATAACTTGCATAACCTACATGAACTACAGAATTGTTCTGTCTTCTAGAGTTTCTTATTATTATAGACAGAGACTTAAATGATGAATTCTAAGGTTGGATTCTGCTTTCACTGTAGGGAAAGAATAATGAAGTGTACTAGTGAGGTTTGTAGTAACATCCTAATGTTACTCCAATTATGCAATAATTTTTTTTTTAGACTTCCTCCTACAGTTGGTTCAATTTTTTCATGTGTTGCTGTAGTACATATAAATGCATATCTATTGAATTAACGTTCCCTGTATATTTAAGTTGTGTACTATTTTTTCCTATTCTTTGTTGATTTTGACCTTGATATATATATTTTTTTAAAGATTTCATTTATTTATTTGACAGACAGAGATCACAAGTAGACAGAGAGGCAGCCAGAGAGAGAGGAAGGGAAGTAGGCTCCCCGCTGAGCAGAGAGCCCAATGCAGGGCTCAATCCCAGGACCCTGGGACCATGACCTGAGCCGAAGGCAGAGACTTTAACCCACTGAGCCACCCAGGCGCCCCTGCAATAAATGTTTATTAAATGCCCATCATATGCAAGAGGTTGAGCAACATGCTTTATTCTGCTGAAACAAATTAAATGCTTCATCCTAAACTTGGTTATGGTTATCTTGATGGGAATAACTTTAGTCCCTTCGTTCATTCAAGTCAAACAATATATGTATGGAAAGAAAAAATGAGCAACTGTAGAAATATAGAAGTGTAAAACTTAAAATGTGGAGGTAGAATTCACGAAGGCTAGGCCAGTGCCTTCCAGTATATCATGGAAACTCAACAGTTGTTCCTACTATAGCAATATCCATAAGAGACTAAGTTGTATCACTCCCATGCTCTTCTTAAATGCTTATGGGACTTTGAGAAAATTTTCTAAATGCTGTTTCTTGGTTTCCTTCAATGTGGTAAGTGGGTATTGATAATGCCCTCATTTGAATTTTATATAGTTAACAAAAAGGAAAATAGAAATTCTCACCAAGTTCTTGGTGCAGATTAGGTCTTTATTATTTATTCCCTTTTGCTCTTGTAAGAATTGTGTGATGAAAAAAATCTGTGACATGTTTGAGCTTAAGCGGATTTTACCTTTTGATTGCCTCATTTGAATGTTCAATTCCATCATCACCCTCTTTAGGAGTATTCTGGATTTTAAGGTCTAATTTTAGTAAAACCCATGTAATTTTAAAGTTAAGAGCTGGGGAAAAAATTACTACTTGTGTTTATGTTATCCTTGCCAATTTTTTTTTTTTTAAACCAGGTGAGGAGAGGGCTTTAAGCAATTTGACTAACATTGCTACTTAGTGTCACAAACAGAATTTAAACCTAGCCCTGCAGATTGCAAATTCCTGTCCTTCACACTAAAAAAACCATCATTTTTATTAGTGTAACCACCGCCTATAGTAGGACATTGGGTAGGACATCTGTACCTCCTCTTACATGTGTTGATAGCACTTACTGCACTGTGTCAGAACAAACACAAGCAAGGTACTAGTCATGCTGACCATTTTGTTGATTATATTTCACCAAAGAGAAATGATTTTCACAGTGAGAGAGACTTACTGAGAGAGAACATTTTTTTCTTCTGTAGCACTTTAAATCACATTTGAGTGTCATTAAGGTTCTGACTTTTTGACCTCATCTTTCAAGTTAGGGAAAAGAAGCAGTAGATACAAAGATGTTTTTGTGACTACATATCACTGAAAGCATTAATTGATTTTATCTGTTTATAGGGCAGACATCTTCTAATAGAACAGAAGCATCCTTCAGACTTTATGAAAAAGTTGCCCAGAGATAAAAGACTGAGATTATCACCAATAAAGAAATCCTATTTTTTTTTCCTGATAGCTCTGTTTAACATAGAAAAATTTGACTGTCTTAATGGGATTGATTGCAGTTAAAATCATAGATTATGTGAGACATATTTACATCTTTGTTGTGCTTAAAATGCACACAGACATAGTTCTCTTTGTCCACTCCCTTACATCTTTCCTCCCAGCTTCCAGATGTCATTGTTAACTCTGCTCTTAGCCAAATGATCCAAGTTCTATAATATTCTCCAAACTCAGATGACAGTAAGGCTAGGAAAAATACTTGGATTCTTCTTCGGAGCTTTATATCTCTTTGCCTTTTAGAGTGCTAGAGAGATTATTGAGTTTTTTCTTCCACAGAAAGTATGTAGCTTTTGGAGAAAAACAAACACTTACCAAAGAATAAAACAACAAAAATAATTATTGAATAATAATATCAATATGTACATCAAATAAAACAGTGCTATGATTATTTAGTTGTATAAGAGGGGTTATAAACAGTGAGAGTCTGAAGTTAATCACCTCATTGACTATATATATCTGTAAGATCTATGCACCTTATCCCCTAAAAATTCTCGTGTAGCTTGCTCATAGGAAGATTTCCTTTATCTGATAGATTTAGAGTGCAACCTCTTCATTAATACGTATGATGTGTTCACCACTCATCTCTTATTTAATGTCAAGAGCCAAGGAAGAGATCCCCCTGTAGTCTCAGTAAAATGCCTCGGGCATGTTTACCACTTGGTTCTTTTCTATTACCAATTCCCCTCAGTTCAGATTTTAGCTTTGCAATCATACATCATGTTCTGATACCTCTTCATAAGACCAGCTGGATGATTGCCTTTTCTGTCTCTTATGCTGTATTCTTTCAGTGCTGAGATTCTGCCTTGTGCCTTTGTTTTATGCTGTTAGATCCAGAAATTTATGCCGGGATCTTAACTAAGCTCTTATTTACAACTGATCTTGGAGTACTGCCCTTTCCCTGGGCCTGAAATTTCGTTGGTCTTTGTTTATTTCCACAGTGTGTGTGCATAAGCACGGGTTACAGAATGATTACCAGACTGAAACAAATACATAGATTGAGACTGGTTATTGAACTCTTGTAGAAACAAAAATTTAGTTCCCTTATTTTGATTGAGAATCTAGAGCTGTTCACACTTTAATGGTTCAGAGAAATAAGGACAAATGCACAACATGGACACAGGAGGCAGCTCCTGTTCAATCTCTGGAATGTGTGGTAACAGTAGACCTTCCATTATTCTAAAAGCACAATAGCTAGGGTAGAGTGACGAAAGGGATACACCTTCCTTGACTCATTTTTAAGACTCCTGGTCAACTGTAATTGCCACCATTGCAATCCATTGTGTCACTTAAAGTAGACTCCATAATGACTATACCTTAATTTGTACAAAAGTATAAGCACTCTGGACCCTGTAGTAGAATGCACCTGTCTGCTCTTACCATACATTTATCTTAGACACAGTCTATTTATCGGAAACATTGAAATATATGGTTCATCCCTTTTGGATTAGCTACTCATGTGAGCTATACGTTTTCTAGTCTCTAGAATAACATTTACTTGGTCTGTTGAAAGGCCATGTTTCCTAAATTGCAGTTTAATATTTAAAATGTGGTCTTGGGGCGCCTGGGTGGCTCAGTGGGTTAAGCCGCTGCCTTCGGCTCAGGTCATGATCCCAGGGTCCTGGGATCGAGTCCCGCATCGGGCTCTCTGCACAGTGGGGAGCCTGCTTCCCTTCCTTTCTCTCTGCCTGCCTCTCTGCCTACTTGTGATCTCTCTGTCAAATAAATAAATAAAATCTTAAAAAAAAAATAAAATGTGGTCTTTATCCAAGTGCACTTTAAGGTGCCTCCACACAAAACTCATTAGCGTATTAGTATTGGAAGCTATTGGTGATATTCCTTAGTTTCATCTTTATGAGGTTCCACAGAAGAAAATTATTTTGGAGACTAATACCACAATTATATTGGTTTTTCACTTAAAGTCATGAATTACGTTCTTTCTAATATTGACATGACTGACCCCATCTTCCTTGAGTTTGTTGTTAAAAAGAAGTTAAGCACAAAATTTGAAACCTTAATCAGTAAGCCTGCTACTTCAAATGTTCTCTAAAATGGAATATGGCAAAAAGATGAGGAAAAATTAAAAGGGGGGAAAGAAGAAAGAAAAGAAAGAGTATCTATTTGGCTTTACCTTTTGACTACTAATACTCACTTTTGATGTTAATTCCTCACAATCAATTCAGGAAATACTTCTAGTACAGTGTCTTGTTCTTCTGCATGGAAGTTATTAATTTGCCTTCTTGTACTTAATTTATACACAAAATAATTATAAATGCCCACTAGAAATAAGCGTTCAAATTTCAGAGTCATTTGTACGTTAAAATTTGTGAATAATGATTGGATTTGAAAAATACAAGAGTCACCAATTAGATTTCTTTCTTTCACAGCAACTTCAAAGTGATTTATGTAACATTTCCATTTACTAGCAATGGATTATTTGATAAAGAAATAAAACAATCCCAGGCACCCGGGTGGCTCAGTCCATTAAGCATCTGCATTCAGCTCAGGTCACGATCCCAGGACCTAGGGATGGAGTCCTGCATCAGGCTCCCCAGCTTCTCCCTCTCCCCCAACTAGTGCTTTCTCCCTCTCTCTCTCAAGTAAATAAATATCTTTTTAAAAAAGAAATAAAACAACCCCATTTATAACATCAAAAATAAAACACTTAGGTAAGTATAACCCATGAGTTTAACATTTTAAATAAATTTAATCTTTATGATGAAAACAAGATACTGATGAAAGAAACTGAAGAATAAATGCAAAAATACCCCGTATCCATTGATCAGAAAAATTAGTTTTTAAATATCCATTAAATACCAAACCAGTTATAGATTCAGTGCAATCTCTATTAAGATTCCAATGGCATTTTTTTTTTTTAATCTAGTGGCATTTTTTAAAAGAAATAGAAAAAAAAATTCTAAAATGTGTCTGAAGCCATGAAGGACCTGAAATAGTGAACACAGACCTGAGAAAGAACAAAACTGGTGGCATTGCAGATCCTGATATTTTACTATATTGTAGAGCTATATTCAAAACAGGATGGTACTGGCATGAAAACGGGCACATAGACCAAAGAAAGAAAATTGAAAGCCCATAAATAAACGCATGTATGTGCACCAACTAATATTTGACAAGGCATCCAAGAATACTCAACAGGAAAGGACAGTCTCTTCAATAAATGATGCTAAGAAAATTAGGTAATCATATGCAAAAGAATGAAACTAGACCCCTGTCTCAAATCATTCATAAAAATTAACTCCAAATGGATTAAAGATTTAAATGTAAAACCTGAAATCATGAAATTCCTATAAGTAAACATAAGGAAAAAGCTGTTATCCAGCTTTACTGAGATATAATTCATACATAAAATTGTGTAAGTTTAAGGTATACATCATGTTAAGTTCATACATTTATAAATTGCAAAATGACTACCACAGTTGTATTAGCCACCACCTGCATCCTGACAGATAGGTATCATTTCTTTGTTGTGTTGCAAATATTTAAAATCTAACCCTTCAGCAAATTTTAAGAATATGAAGCAGTATTATTAGCTATAATCACTATGTTCTACATCAGATCCCTATTCTTAAACCTTGAAATTTGTTCACTTTGACCAACGTTTACCTATTTCCCATACTAATCAATTCCTGGTAACCACCACTTAACTCTCTTTTACCACTGAGTTTGTCTTTAGATTCCACATGTGAGTGTTAACATACAGTACTGGTATTCCTCTTTCTGCCTTATTTCACTTAGCATAATGCCCTCAAGGTACATCCAAATTATTACAGATAAATGGATTTCTTTTTTTATAATAGATATATAATAATCCATTGTGCGTATGTGTGTATTTCACATAGTCTCTATTTGTTTATGGACACTTCTGTTGTTTTTATATCTCAGGTATTGTAAGGCAGTGAACATATAAGAGCAGTTACCTCTGTGAGATCTTGATTTTAATTTATTTAGATATAGTACCCAGAAATGGGGTTGTGTAATTTCCTGAAGAACCATGGTACTCTTTTCCATAATGGCATTCGGACTTGAAATTTCCATCCCCATCACAAGTGCACTTCCTTACCACCCTTTGTTACCACTTGCCTTTTTGATGATAGCCATTCTAACAGGCCTGAGGGGATAGCTTAAGGTGACTTTGATTTGCATTTTTCTAATGATTTGTGATGTTGAGCACCTTTTCACATACCTGTTGGCCATTCGTATGTCTTTTTTGAAAAACGTCTGTTCAGCCTTTAGGTCTGCTTTTTAAATTGAGTTGTTCTTTTGCTATTGTGTTGTGTGTGTTCCTGATAGATTTTGGAATTAACTCCTTATCACATATATAAATTGCAAATATTTTCTCCCACTCTATATTTTTACTTTCTTGTTTTTTTGTGTGGACCCAATTTATTTGATTTAATCCCACTATTATATTGTTGCTATTGTCATTTGTGTTTTTGCTGTTATGTCAAGGAAATCACTGCTGACACCAAGGTCAAGGAGTTTTTCCAATATACTGTAACCGGAATTTTACAATGACAGGTCTTAAATATAACTCTTTAATCCATTTGAAGTTGATTTTTGTGATTAGTGTAAGATAGGGGTCTAGTTTAATTTTTTTGCATGCGGTTATCCAGTTTTCCCAACCCCATTATTGAATAGACTATTCTTTACCCACTGAGTATTCTTAGATAATATTAGTTGACAATATATGCATGGGTTTATTTCTGAGCTCTTCACTATGTTGTATTGATACATACACCTGATTTTATGTCAGTACCATACTGTTTTGATTATTATAGCTTTGCACTCTATTTTGAAATTAGGAACTATAATGCCTCCTGATTTGTTGCTGTTCTTTTTTTTTTTTTTTCATGATAACTTCAACTTTTCAGGGTCATATTGCCTTGTTGAATTTTAGGGTTATTTTTTCTATTTTTGTAAAAAAATTGCCACTGAAATTTTGATAGGGTTTGCCCTGAGTCTGTAGATGTTTTTAGGTAGTATGGACATTTTTAAAAATACCGTTCTGATTCAAGAACATGGGATACCTTTCCATTTATTTTTGTCTTCAATTTCTTTTATTAGTGTCTTAGAGTTTTTAGTGTAGAGGTCTTTTTCCTCCTTGGTTAGATTTTTTTATAAGTATTTTATGGTTTAAATGCTGTTGTGAATGGGATAATTTTCTGAATTTCTTTGTTAGGTATTTTGTTATTACATAGAAGCACAACTGTTTTCTGTTACTGATTTTATATCCTGTAACTTCATTGGATTTATTATTCCAAGCAGTTTTTTTGTAGTCTTTAGAATTTTTATATATAAGATCATATCATATGCAAACATTTTACATTTTTTTTCCTGCTGATTGCTCTGACCAGGATTTTCAGTACAATGTTGAATCAGAGTGGAGTGAGTGGGCACTTTGTCTTGTTCTGATTGTAGAGGAACAGCTTTCAACTTTTCACCATTGTGTATGTGAATATGGGTTTGTCACATATGGCTTTGATGTTGTTGAAATACATTCCTTTTATACACAATGTGTTGATGTTTTTAACATGAAACGATGTATTTTGTCACATGCTTTTTTGTATCTGAGATACTTTTTATATTTCATTAATGTGTATCACATTTATTTGCAGTTGTTTAACCAACCTTGCATCCCAGTGATAAACCCCACTTGATTCTGATGAATGATTCTTCTAACTTGCTGTTGAAATCAGTTTGCTATTTTGTTGAGAATGTTTATATCCATATTCATGAGGGCTATTGGTTTGTAATTTTTTTTTTTAAACAAGACCTTTCCAGATACTCAGAACATTGTAATTTTCTTTTTTTATAGCATCCTTAACCATCGTTGGTATCAGGATAATGCCAGCTTTGTAAAGAGAGTCTGGGAGTGTTCCCTCCTTCCATTTTTTGGATGAATTTGAGAACAACTGGTATTAATTAATTTTGCCAATTGTTAATTTTGGCAGAATTTAGTGGTAAAACCATCTGGTCCTGCCTTTTCTGTTTTGGGAGGTTTTTTGATTACTAATTCAGTATCATTACTTAATATTGTTCTTTTCAAGTTCTTCCTTTTTCAGTCTTAGTAGGTTTTATGTTTCTAGGAATTTACCCATTTTTCTTAAGCATCTAGTTAGTATATAATTGTTCACAGCATTCTCATGATCCTTTGTATTTCTGTGGTATCAATTACAATGTCTCTTCTTAGTTTTTATTCTAGCTAAATGTCTGTTTTATCTTGCCAGCAAAAAACAAACAAACAACAAAAAAAAAAAACCCCAAAAACAAATAGCTCCTAAATTCATTAATCTTTATTATTCTTTCTGGTCTCCATTGCTGCTCTAATCTTTCTTACTACCTTTCTTCTGCTAACTTTTGGCTTATTTTTTTCTTCTGAGTTCCTTTAACTATAGGGTTAGATTTTTAAGAAATTTCTTGTTTTTTTTTTTTCAGGCATTTATCATGGTAAAGTTCTCTCTTAGAATGGCTTTTTCAGGATGCCATAGGTTTTGATATATTGTGCTGCTTTCTTAATTTGTTTCAAAATGCTTCTTGATTTCCCTTTTGATTTCTTCTTTGACCCACTGGTTATTCAGTGGTGTTGTTTATACTCCATGTATTTGTGAATATTCCCACTTTCCTTTTGTTATTCTTTTCTAGGTTTATACTGTTATCATTGGAAAAGATGTTTGGTATGATTTCAGTCTTCTTAAATTAGTGAAGACTTGTTTTGTGACCTGTCAGTGACTGATCCTGGAGAGTATTTCATGAGCATTTGAGAAGAATGTGTATTCTGTGGCTGTTGAGTGGAATGTCTAAATATGTCTGTTAAGTCCATCTAGTCTAATGCATAGCATAAGTCCAACATTTACTTATTGATTTTGTTTGGATGAACTATCCATTTTTGAAAGTATGCTCTTAAAGTTTCCTACTATTATTGTGCTGTAACCTATTTCTCCCTTCTGATTTGTTAATATTGGTTTAATACATTTAGGGGCTCTCATCATGAGTGTGTGTGTGTGTGTGTATCTGTGAAAGCTCCCTGAAGAATTGAAATTTTTATCATATAATGACTATTTTTGCCTTTTGTTACCATTTCTGACTTAAAGTCCATTTCCTTTGATACGAATACAGTTACCTCTGTTCGTGTTGGTTTCCACTTGGATAAAACATCTTTTGCCATTCCTAAACTTTGAATTATGTGTGTCCTTAAAGCCAAGATGAGTCCTGTTTTATCCATTCAGTCAGTCTTTGCTTTTTGATTGGGATTCAATCCATTAATGTTGAGAGTAATTATTGATAGGTGTGATAACTCATTCTCTCTATATTTTATAGAATAACTTAATCTAAGGACTGGATTATTAGACCCTACAATCCATAGCCAGTGAGTCAGAAGCACAAATGATAACCTGGGTAGCCTCTGGGTAGATAGTGTCAAAATTGAGTTAAATTGTAGGACACCCAGCTGATGTCCCAAGTGTTGGTTGGTGGTATGGGGAGAAACCCTCACACCCACATCAGAGTTGGGTTCAAAACCTTATTTAATAGGTAACGATTTACTAATTCCAACTTGCTGTTTTCTGGTTGGTCATTCCTTTTTAAAATTCCATTCCTGGACCTTTTTTATGTAAATAAGTGATTTTTCTTAGTGGTATGCATTGTTGGCATTGCTTTAGCTTTTGTGTATCTACTAGAGATATTTGCCTGATGGTTCCCATGAGGTTTACATAAAACATCTCATCAGGATAAGATCTTATTTCTATAAAAATTTAACTTAGATTGCACTCAAAATTCTTTCCTTTTACTCCTGCCTTTTATTTTCTTGTCATCAGTATTTTAATTGTATATCTATTATCTAACACTGAACCTGTAACTGTTTTTAATACTTTTGTCCTTCAACCTTTACTCTAGTTACCACATTAACATATTACAGTATGAGTGTATTCTGAATCTGGCAATTTGCTTGCCTATACCATGGTGTTGTATATTTTCAAGTTTACTCATTGTTAATCAGTGTCCTTTTTCAGTATGAGGAATTTTAAACATTTCTTGTAATCCAGGTTTAGTGGTGATGAATTCCTTCAGCTTTAGTTTATTAAGGAGGGGTTTTAGTGTTTTATTAAACCTTCGATTTATAGGTAAAACTTTGCTAGGTAAAGTCGTACCTATAAATTGGTTGTACATATAAGTTGTTTGCTACTTTCTTTCTATTATCAGTTTTAATGTATCATCTGTTCTCTCCTGGCCTAAAAGAGGTCTGCTGAAAAATTTGTTGACAGTCTGGTAGGAAAACCTATGTTTTCCTTGCTGCTTTTAAAATTCAATTTAGCTTTGGCCTTAGATGATTTTATTGTTACATGTCTTGGGGAAGAACTTTGGAATGAAATTCTGAGCTGACTCATGAGGATCATGAACTTGTATAACCAAATTTCTCTCTCTAGGAAGTTCTCAGCCATTATTTCTTTACATAAGGTTTCTACTCATTTCTTCCTCTGAGACTACCAAATACATACATTATTTCTTTTAATGGTCTCCCATAACCCCTGTAGGATTTCTTCATTCTTTTTCATTCCATTGTATTATTTCAATTGACCTGTTTTCTAGATCACAGATTCTTCTTTTTGCTTGTTCAAGTCTTTTACTTAAGATTGCTCTTAAATTCTTCAGTCATTGTATTCTTAAGCTCCAAAATTTCTGTCAGTTCTTTTAAATTATGTCTCTTTATTGAGCTTCTCCTTTTGTTCTTATATTGTTTATCTCTATTCTCTTATAGCTCTCTAAGCATTGTTATAGATTAAGTATTTTCAATTCTTTATTAGGCAATTCTGGATCTCCATTTCTTTGGGACCAGTTACCAGAGATTTACTTTATTCTTCTGGTGGAGCTGCTTTTCTGGCTCTTCATGATCCCCTGTATCCTATCTGTGCATTTGAAGCAGTCATCTCTTCCAGCTTTTATGGATGAGTTTTTGTAAGGGAAGGCTTTTACTGGTGGAAGCTAGCACAATTGACTTATGCTAGGACTCCAGGTTTAGCAGTGGGACCAGGTCTGAGGTGGGGGTGATGTTTTCTCATCCATGGCACTGTGGGCCAGAGCATCAACAACTGTGTGCTTTTTGGCAAGCATTACTGGGGGATGACAGTTCTTGCAAAGGCTGCTGATGTACTAAGCAGTACCTTCTGGACCTGTAGATAGGGATCAGGGCAGGCTGTGCTGATATCCAGAGCTAGTGGTGCACACAGACGCTGCAGAGATGAGCTGCAGATGAATGTCTAGTGGCAGACACATCTGGCAATGCAGTCATATGGGCACAAGTGGCAGGATCAACTATGGTTCTCTTGCATCAGTTAAGGACTTGGGTATCATTGTGCTCACCTATGGCTTTGTACTACACCGAAGGTCCATGCAAGTCCTCAGCTGGAAGGACTAGCTGCTAGTGGACGCAGGGTCTATTCCACACCTCCAAGCAGCTATGGGGGACTTGGATGGTGGCGTGCTATTCTGTGGCCACACACTCTTCTCCTGGGCATGCTGTAGGGAGAACCAGTAATGGGGATTGGGCTGGTTATATGCCTGAACCAAGCCAGATTGGGGGGCTATCAGTGTATTAACCTGGAACTATACATTCCCTTCTGTGCATAACTCCAGTATGTTGCTCTTCCAGAGGTCTTTTAATTCATGCATAACTATCTAATCATTGGTTTTTGTGAGGGGATAAGAAAACTGGGATCTCCTGTATCACAGTTGTTTTGTTTTGTTTTGTTTTTTCCCTCCAAAATCTGGGAAAAAGCCTCTTGACATGAATCTTGGCAATGGTTTTTTGATAGGACATTTAAAGTAGAAATAACAAGATTAAAAATAAAGAAATAGGACAACATCAAAGAAACAAAATGAAAACAAAACCTATAGAATGAGAGAAAATATTTAAGGAACTCCTCTAACTCAGTAGTATAAACAAATAATCCAATTTAGAAATGCACACAGGACCTGAATAACCATTTTCCAAAGAACATATTCAAATGGCTAACAGGTACAGTGGTAAACATCACTAATTATTAGGGCAAGGGAAACAAAACCACAATGAGATATAAAATCGTGACTGTTAGAAGGGTATCATCCAAAAGACAATAGATAAACATGTCCTTCATTATAGAGGACATGAAGAAAAGGGAACCTTTGAGTACTGTTAGTGGGAATGAAGAAGTGTAGTGCTTGCTCAAAAAATAAAACTACCATTTGATCTGGCCATCCCACTTCTGGGTATGTATCTAAATATATTGTAATATACATACCAATATACATACCCACTGTATGTATGTACATATACAAATATGTGTGTATATGTATGTATGTATGTATACGTACATAAAAATACTGTTTAGCTATTAAAAAAAAAAAAGGAAAGTCCTGCCATTTATGATAACATGGATGGACTTTTGGGGCATTAGACTAAGTGAATGATATGTCAGGGAAAGCCAAATCCTGTCTTATAAATCAAACTCATTGAAATAGAATTCAGGTTTTGGTTGCTGGCGGCAAGAGGTGGAAATGAGAAATAAGTTCTAGAGATGTAAAATATAGCATAATGACTATAGTTAACAATACTGTATTGTGAATATGAAAATTGCTAAGAGAAAATCTTAAAAGTTCTCATTACGTGGAAGGAAAAAATTGGCATTATGTGAAATGAATTTTAACTGATTGTCTTGTAAACATTTTGCAGAATATACATTATCAAATCATTATGCTGTATACCTTAAAACTTGTACAATATGTCTATTACATCTCATTAAAATTGGGAAAAGTACCAAAAAATGAACACTTTCATGATTTTAAGATATTTCATTATCATATTCTTAAAGGAACAAATTCCTATATAATACCTAACAGTAGTTACATCCTGTGAACAAACATTTTTGGTTACTATTTAGCAAGGTAGATAAATTAAGTTGATATCAAGGTCACACAATAAATAATTAAGTGATTCAAACACAAGTTTATCTGATTAAAAATTTATACACTTTCAGATCTTAAGTCTGCCTCTCTTCTATTGAACATTTTTATGGTGTTCTACCTCTTAGTGAAAATACCTAAATGTATCTTCTGTCATTGACCCACTATTAAACAAAAAAACAAAAACAAAAAACAAAACCTTTAAATCATCAATTCATTCATTCTTTCAAGAAAGAATTTTTGGGTGTCTCTTATGTTTTACACTTTGCTTCTTATAACTAGTTGCTTGGAATACAAAATGAACAAGCTTGTTTCATCATGGAGATATTAGTCACAGCAGTTGGCCTAATTCTGACTTGAGTGATTCCATTTTCACATGCTTAAATCTTTCTTCTCAGGAAGATAAGTGATTAAACATGACAATTTCATTTTCACTTTTTGTAGCTAAGCTGCTGTTGTGCACCCTCTTAGAAATAGATCTACTTCAGAGAAGATGAACTGATATGAGCACTTTGTAGGTGTTCAAATATTAAACAGCAATTCATAAGCTACTTTAGGATTTAATATGGGTACTTGGAGCCCCCTTTGGTTCTCAGGAATTGGTTGGTTAGAAGAAAAAAAAAAACTTCCATAAGCTGTTGTAGTTATTCAGGGAAGTTCACCATCTTGTTATAGGTAACATTTAGCTCATTAAATGGTGTAATAAGAATAGTATTATCAAAATATGTAGAATAAGCAGCAGCATCAGTCATCTTATGAATTCCTGGGTTATCCTCTGTTCTTCTGCAGAAAGGAAATTAGACCTCTAGATGCATATGCATAAAGCATTGGATTCGGAGAGCCCCAGCCCTAGTAAATGGATACCATGGAACAGCATTATTGAATTGAGCTGGAAAAGCCACATCCCTACAAAATCTCAAAACTGACTCACAATGATGTGTCTCCAGAGAAGGGCTCCATACTGAGGAGAAACTTCTGGAAATGTAATTAAGAGTAGGACAGGGACCCAAAAAAAGGTAAATTCTAGACAAAAGTGTAGAGAAGCATAAGCAATCTCAGAAAGCTAACTGCCACATTTTAAAACAAAGCACAAAAACTACACTAAAGGGAAATCTGTAAAGTTATAAAAGCTACCTTAAAGCATATACCTCCTTGTGAAAGTTCAGAAAGTTCAATGCATGTAATATGAGCAACACAAAGGTATTGAGGCCTTTATTAGTAACAAATAAATATGTAAAATACCGGAAAATGCCTAAAACTAGGTAATTTTTCTCCTTTAAAAAAAAGACATTTGAAACCCTTTTAAATTTCAAGAGTTTTTTGAAGTATAGTTTTAATATATCTTCTATGTAGTCTACTTTCTTGGTGAGATAGTTTTCAGGTATTATTCACATACTGGAATTTATTTACATGCTTTCAAAAACTGCTAATTGGGGCACGTGGGTGGCTCAGTGGGTTAAAAGCCTCTGCCTTCGGCTCAGGTCATGATCCCAGAGAGCCCCACATCAGGCTCTCTGCTCAACAGGAAGCCTGCTTCCTCCTCTCTCTCCCTGCCTGCCTCTCTGCCTACTTGTGATCTCTGTCCAATAAATAAATAAAATCTTTTTTTTTTTTTAAAGATTTTATTCATTTGACAGACAGAGATCACAAGTAGGCAGAGAGGCAGGCAGAGAGAGAGGAGGAAGCAGGCTCTGCGCTGAGCAGAGAGCCTGATGCGGGGCTCGATCCCAAGACCCTGAGATCATGACCTGAGCCGAAGGCAGAGGCCCAACCCACTGAGCCACCCAGGCACCCCAATAAATAAAATCTTTAATAAAAACCCCTGCTAATTGCCTTCAGATTCATTTAACTTTTTAAGATATAAAATTTCCTCACTGCTTGTGGTCAGTTGCTATTAAGGTATTATGTTCCTCCTATAATATTCTTAGGATTGTTTTTATTTCCAATTTTTCAGTCTTATGTGCTCACTTCTGAATTTTTATTTATGGTATGTCATGCCTTGAATAAATTTAACATTTAGGTTGGACATTAAATTCTTTTTTTCTGGGCATGATTTTCTGGCTTGCACACTTTTTTTTTTTAAATGTATTGTCTTGTTCCTTAGTCTATTTTTCATTTCCTTATATTAGTAAGATATCTGGCCTTAATACTCCTAAGGGAAAGAGGTGAGACAGATAATATTATAGGAACTGGTAATAATTATACACTTACTTAATTGTAGAACTAGGAAGAAGTCTTGAAGAATGTGTAGTATGTAATGGCTGTATGAGCTGCTAGTCTGGACACAGAGTAAATTCTGTGGAAAAATTTTGCTAAAATTATAAACTATTTTCAGTAATCCTAGTGGTATTGATAGTATTCCTGTGCTATTCTGAACCCATTCAAATGTAATATGCTATAAAGCAAAATGAGTCAACAAAATATTTTAACACTGCCACATCCTTTATTTTTTAGAACCAAATACCTGTGTGGAAGAGATTAGATAAATATGAATGGCATAGAGAAAAAAGTTAGTGAAAAGTTCACAATTAGCTATATATTGGGATTGATAATATAAATTCATAATGGTTTGTTCCTTTTACCTAAAATATCTTTTTATATTGTGTTTCTCTATTTCTCTCCTCCACCTATGAAATATACATATATTTTCTATTATTACAGATACAATCTAAATATCTGATATTATAGATATAATCTAAATATATATATGTGTATTATTCTTCAACTTACCTCTAACTTAGTAGCAGTGAATATCCATTTTCTTTTCCCTTTACAAGAATCCAAGGCTAATACAGAATTAGCTGATTCCATGTGTAGGATGAACTCCAAAGAACCTGTCATAACAGATTGCAAGGTAGTTGTTAGTGATAATTAAAACCAGTTCTGAAAGGAACTAGAGAAAAGGGAACCAGTGAAATAAAGACCTGGATCTCTGATAAAAATTCAGCCAGACTCATCACACAAAAAAACAAAAAACAAAAAAACCACATAAATAAAATCAGAAATGAAATAATAGACACCACAGAAATGCAAAAGAATATAACAGACTACTATGAAAAATGATATGCCTATAAATGGAACACCCTAGAATAAATGCAAAAATTCCTAGAAACATACAATTATCCCAAACTGAATCAGGAAGAAAGGTTCTGAACTGACCAGATACTAGTAATGAAGTGGAATTGGTAATCAAAAGACCCACAATAAGAGGGGCTGGCTCCTGGCAAGCGGCAGAGCAATGGAGCACAAAATCAGGACTTTTAAAAGTCTGTTCCACTGAGGGACATCGCTCCAGAGGCTTAACCGGGGTGAAGCCCACGCGGTGTCAGTGTGGCCTCAGGTCCCGCAGGGTCACAGAAGGATCAGGGGTGTCTGAGTGTCACAGAGCTTCCAGGTATTAGAACAGGGAAGCCGGCTACAGAGACAGAACTGAGGAGTGAGCTCACAGCTCGGGGTTGCCTTGAACCGGTCGCAGGCTCGGTCAGCTCGGAGCGCGGCTGGAGGCCAGGGAGACAGGAGTAAATGGGCGCTGTTCTCTGAGGGCGCACTGAGGAGTGGGGCCCTGAGCTCTTGGCTCCTCTGGACCGGAGACCGGAGGCCACCATTTTCATTCCCGTCCTCCGGAACTCTACGGAAACCGCTCAGGGAACAAAAGCTCCCGAAAGCAAACCCGAGCGGATTACTCAGCCCGGCCCCTGGTAAGGGCGGTGCAACTCCGCCTGGGGCAAAGACACTTGAGAATCACTCCAACAGGCCCCTCGCCCAGAAGATCAACAAGAAATCAAGCCAGGACCAAGTTCACCTACCAAGGAGTGCAGTTTCAATACCAAGGAGAGCAGTGGAATTCCAAAGGAGGAGAAAGCAAAGCACGGAACTCATGGCTTTCTCCCCATGATTCTTTAGTCTTGCAGTTAATTTAATTTTTTTTTCTTTTTCAATATTTTTTTCTCTCTTCTTCTAATTTTTTTTAACTTTTACCCTTTAACGTTAACTAGTTTATCTAATATATATATATATAGATAGATAGATACATATATATATATATATTCTTTTTTTATTTTTCTTTATTTGTTTTCTTTTTTTAATTGTTTCTTTTTTTTTTTTCTTTCTTTCTGAACCTCTTTTAATCCCCTCCCTCCCCCCTCACGATTTGGGATCTCTTCTGATTTGGTTAAAGCATATTTTCCTAGGGTCTTTGCCACCCTTTTAGTATTTTACTTGCTCCTTCATATACTCTTATCTGGACAAAATGACAAGGTGGAAAAATTCACCACAAAAAAATGAACAAGAGGCAGTACCAAAGGCTAGGGACATAATCAATACAGTCATTGGTAATATGTCAGATCTAGAGTTCATAATGATGATTCTCAAGGTTCTAGCCAGGCTCGAAAAATGCATGGAAGATATTAGAAAAACCCTCTTGGGAGATATAAAAGCCCTTTCTGGAGAAATAAAAACTAAAATCTAACCAAGTTGAAATAAAAAAAGCTATTAATGAGGTGCAATCAAAAATGGAGGCTCTCACTGCTAGGATAAATGAGGCAGAAGAAAGAGTTAGCGATATAGAAGACCAAATGACAGAGAATAAAGAAGCTGAGCAAAAGAGGGACAAACAGCTACTGGACCACGAGGGCAGAATTCAAGAGATAAGTGACACCATAAGACAAAACAACATTAGTATAATTGGGATTCCAGAAGAAGAAGAAAGAGAGAGGGGAGCAGAAGGTATATTGGAGAGAATTCTTGGAGAGAATTTCCCCAATATGGCAAAGGGAACAAGCATCAAAATCCAGGAGGTTCAGAAAACCCCCCTCAAAATCAATAAAAATAGGTCCACACCCATCACCTAATAGTAAAATTTACAAGATTAGTGACAAAGAGAAAATCCTGAAAGCAGCCCGGGAAAAGAAGTCTGTGACATACAATGGTAAAAATATTAGATTGGCAGCAGACTTATCCACAGAGACCTGGCAGGCCAGAAAGAGCTGGCATGATATACTCAGAGCACTAAATGAGAAAAACATGCAGCCAAGAATACTATATCCAGCCAGGCTATCATTGAAAATAGAAGGAGACATTAAAAGCTTCCAGGACAAACAAAAACTGAAAGAATTTGCAAACACCAAACCAGCTCTACAGGAAATATTGAAAGGGGTCCTCTAAGCAAAGAGAGACCCTAAAAATAGTAGATCAGAAAGGAACAGAGACAATATACAATAACAGTCAGCTTACAGGCAATACAATGGCACTAAATTCATATCTCTCAATACTTACCCTGAATGTTAATGGGCTAAATGCCCCAATCAAAAGACACAGGGTATCAGAATGGATAAAAAAACAAAACCCATCTATATGTTGCCTACAAGAAACTCATTTTAAACCCGAAGACACCTCCAGATTTAAGGTGAGGGGGTGGAAAAGAATTTACCATGCTAATGGACATCAGTAGAAAGCAGGAGTGGCAATCCTTATATCAGATCAATTAGATTTTAAGCCAAAGACTATACTAAGAGATGAGGAAGGACACTATATCATACTCAAAGGATCTGTCCAACAAGAAGATCTAACAATTTTAAATATCTATGCCCCTAACGTGGGAGCAGCCAACTATATAAACCAATTAATAACAAAATCAAAGAAACACATCAACAATACAATAATAGTAGGGGACTTGAACCCTCCCCTCACTGAAATGGACAGATCATCCAAGCAAAAGATCAACAAGGAAATAAAGGCCTTAAATGACACACTGGACCAGATGGACATCACAGATATATTCAGAACATTTCATCCCAAAGCAACAGAATACACATTCTTCTCTAGTGCACATGGAACATTCTCCAGAATACATCACATCCTGGGTCCTAAATCAGGTCTCAACCAATACCAAAAGATTGGGATCATTCCCTGCATATTTTCAGGCCACAATGCTCTGAAACTAGAACTCAATCACAAGAGGAAATTTGGAAAGAACCCAAATACATGGAGACTAAACAGCATCCTTCTAAAGAATGAATGGGTCAACCAGGAAATTAAAGAAGAATTGAAAAAATTCATGGAAACAAATGATAATGAAAACACAATGGTTCAAAATCTGTGGGACACAACAAAGGCAGTCGTGAGAGGAAATTATATAGCAGTACAAGCCTTTCTCAAGAAACAAGAAAGGTCTCAGGTACACAACCTAACCCTACACCTAAAGGAGCTGGAGAAAGAACAAGAAAGAAACCTTAAACCCAGCAGGAGAGGAGAAATCATAAAAACCAGAGCAGAAATCAATGAAATAGAAACCAAAAAAACAACAGAACAAATCAACGAAGGTAGGAGCTGGTTCTTTGAAAGAATTAATAAGAGTGATAAACCCCTGGCCAGACTTATAAAAAGAAAAGAGAAAGGACCCAAATAAATCATGAATGAAAGAGGAGAGATCACAACTAACACCAAAGAAATACAGACAATTATAAGAACATACTATGAGCAACTCTACACCACAAATTTGACAATCTGGAAGAAATGGATGCATTCCTAGAGACAAATAAACTACCAGAACTGAAACAGGAAGAAATAGAAAACCTGAACAAACCCATAAACAGTAAGGAGATTGAAATGGTCATCAAAAATCTCCAAAAAAAAAAAAAAAAAAAAAAACAGCCCAGGCCAGACGGCTTCCCTGGGGAATTTTACCAAACATTTAAAGAAGAACTAATTCCTATTCTCCTGAAACTGTTCCAAAACATAGAAATGGAAGGAAAACTTCCAAACTCATTTTATGAGGCCAGCATCACCTTGATCCCACAACCAGACAAGAATCCCATCAAAAAAGAGAACTACAGACCAATATCCTTGATGAACACAGATGCGAAAATTCTCACCAAAATACTAGCCAATAGGATTCAATAGTACATTAAAAGGATTATTCACCACGACCAAGTGGGATTTATTCCAGGGCTGCAAGGTTGGTTCAACATCCGCAAATCAATCAATGTGATACAACCCTTTAATAAAAGAAAGAACAAGAACCATATGATACTCTCAATAGATGCTGAAAAAGCATTTGATAAAGTACAGCATCCCTTCCTGATCAAAACTCTTCAAAGTGTAGAGATAGAGGGCACATACCTCAATATTATCAAAGCCATCTATGAAAAACCCACCGCAAATATCATTCTCAATGGAGAAAAACTGAAAGCTTTTCCGCTAAGGTCAGGAACACGGCAGGGATGTCCGTTATCACCCCTGCTATTCAACATAGTACTAGAAGTCCGTGCTCGCTTCGGCAGCACATATACAACATAGTACTAGAAGTCCTAGCCTCAGCAATCAGACAACAAAAGGAAATTAAAGGCATCCAAATCAGCAAAGAAGAAGTCAAACTATCACTCTTCACAGATGATATGATATTTTATGTGGAAAACCCAAAAGACTTCATTCCAAAACTGCTAGAACTTGTACAGGAATTCAGTAAAGTGTCAGGATATAAAATCAATGCACAGAAATCAGTTGCATTTCTCTACACCAACAACAAGACGGAAGAAAGAGAAATTAAGGAGTCCATCCCATTTACAATTGCACCCAAAACTATAAGATACCTAGGAATAAACCTAACCAAAGAGGCTAAGAATCTATACTCAGAAAACTATAAAGTACTCATGAAAGAAATTGAGGAAGACACAAAGAAATGGAAAAATGTTCCATGCTCCTGGATTGGAAGAATAAATATTGTGAAAATGTCTATGCTACCTAAAGCAATTTACACATTTAATGCAATTCCTATCAAAGTACCATCCATTTTTTTCAAAGAAATGGAACAAATAATCCTAAAATTTATATGGAACCAGAAAAGACCTCGAATAGCCAAAGGAATATTGAAAAAGAAAGCCAAAGTTGGTGGCATCACAATTCCAGACTTCAAGCTCTATTACAAAGCTGTCATCATCAAGACAGCATGGTACTGGCACAAAAACAGACAAATAGATCAATGGAACAGAATAGAGAGCCCAGAAATAGACTCTCAACTCTATGGTCAACTAATCTTCAACAAAGCAGGAAAGAATGTCCAATGGAAAAAAGACAGCCTCTTCAATAAATGGTGTTGGGAAAATTGGACAGCCACATGCAGAAAAGTGAAATTGTACCATTTCCTTACACCACACACGAAAATCACTCAAAATGGATGAAGGACCTCAATGTGAGAAAGGAATCCATCAAAATCCTTGAGGAGAACACAGGCAGCAACCTCTTCGACCTCAGCCGCAGCAACGTCTTCCTAGGAACATCGCCAAAGGCAAGGGAAGCAAGGGCAAAAATGAAGTATTGGGATTTATCAAGATCAAAAGCTTTTGCACAGCAAAGGAAACAGTTAACAAAACCAAAAGACAACTGACAGAATGGGAGAAGATATTTGCAAATGACATATCGGATAAAGGGCTAGTGTCCAAAAATCTATAAAGAACTTAGCAAACTCAACACCCAAAGAACAAATAATCTAATCAAGAAATGGGCAGAAGACATGAACAGACATTTCTGCAAAGAAGACATCCAGATGGCCAACAGACACATGAAAAAGTGCTCCGTATCACTCGGCATCAGGGAAATACAAATCAAAACCACAATGAGATATCACCTCACACCAGTCAGAATGGCTAAAATTAACAAGTCAGGAAATGACAGATGCTGGCGAGGATGCGGAGAAAGGGGAACCCTCCTACACTGTTGGTGGGAATGCAAGCTGGTGCAACCCACTCTGGAAAACAGCATGGAGGTTCCTCAAAATGTTGAAAATAGAACTACCCTATGACCCAGCAATTGCACTGCTGGTTATTTACCCTAAAGATACAAACGTAGTGATCCGAAGGGGCACGTGCACCTGAATGTTTATAGCAGCAATGTCTACAATAGCCAAACTATGGAAAGAACCTAGATGTCCATCAACAGACGAATGGATAAAGAAGATGTGGTGTATATACACAATGGAATACTATGCAGCCATCAAAAGAAATGAAATCTTGCCATTTGCGACGATGTGGCTGGAACTAGAGGGTATCATGCTTAGCGAAATAAGTCAATCGGAGAAAGACAACTATCATATGATCTCCCTGATATGAGGGAGAGGAGATGCAACATGGGGGGTTAAGGGGGTAGGAGAAGAGTAAATGAAACAAGATGGGATTGGGAGGGAGACAAACCATAAGTGACTCTTAATCTCACAAAACAAACTGAGGGTTGCTGGGGGGAAGGGGGTTGGGAGAGGGGGGTGGGGTTATGGACATTGGGGAGGGTATGTGTTATGGTGAGTGCTGTGAGGTTTGTAAACCTGGTGATTCACAGACCTGTACCCCTGGGGATAAAAATATATTATATGTTTATAAAAAATTTTTAAAAAGACCCCCAATAAACAAATGTCCAAAAGCAGGTGCAGTGACAGATGACTTTTCTTTTTTTTTTTTTTTTTGAAATTTAATTTCCTGCTGGATAAATGTTTATTGTAAATATTTATATTTTTTTCTTTTCAGTGTAACAGTATTCATTGTTTTTGCACCACACCCAGTGCTCCATGCAATAGGTGCCCTCCTTAATACCCACCACCTGGCTCCCCCAACCTCCCCTCCCCGCCCCTTCAAAACCCTCAGGTTGTTTTTCAGAGGCCATAGTCTATCATGGTTCACCTCCCCTTCCAATTTCCCTCAACTCCCTTCTCCTCTCCTTCTAACCATTTGTTAGAGTTTATGCCTATTCTACTCAAATTATTCCAAAAAAGAGAAAAGCATGAAAATACACTTATTATGCTAGCATGAACCTTATAGCAAAACCAGACAAAGTGATTCTAAAAAAAATAGGACAGATCAATATCCCTGATGAACATAAATGCCAAGTATCCTTCACAAAATATTAGCAGATCACATGCAGTAATCCATAAAATGGATTATTCACAACCAATAAGTAGGATTTATTTCAGGTAAGCAAAGATGGTTTAATATTCACAGATCAATTAACATAACACCACATTAATAAAATGAAGAACAAAAACCATATCATCACCCCAGCAGATTCAGAAAAAGCATATAGTGAAATTCAAGATCCATTCATGATAAAAACTCAACAGAATGGGTTAGAGGGAACATACACCTCAATACAATAAATGCCATATATGACAAACTACAGCTAACATCATACTTGGTGAAAAGTGGATGGTTTTTTTCTTCTAAGATCAGGAACCAGACAAGGATGTCCACTCCACCCCTTTTATTCAACATAGTACAAGAAGTCCTACCACAGCAATCAGCCAACAAAAAGAAATAAATTGTATCCAAATTGGTATGGAAAAGGCAAAACTGTCACTATTTGGAGATGGCATGATACTATACATAGAAAACCTTAAAAAAACCTGGCCAAAAAAATATTATAACTAAGTGAATTCAGTGAAAATGCAGGATACAAAAAAATATAAATAAGTTGTATTTCTATACAGTAATAACAAGAAAATAATCCTATTTACAGTTGCATCAAAAATAATAAAATACCTACGAATAACCTTAACCAAGGAGGAGAAAGACCTATAGTCTGAAAACTATCCAGCACTGATGAAAAAAACTGAAGACAACACAAGTAGTAAATATAGCATCCTTATGGATTAGAATAATTGATAGGGTTAAATGTCTGTATTACTCAAAAAAAATCCACAGATTCAGTGTAATCCTTATCAAAATACTAATAGTATTTTTCACAGAACAAGAACAAATGATACTGAAATGTATATGGACACAAAAAATGCCAGATTTCCGAACCAGTCTTAAGAACAATTCCAGATTTCAACCTATACTACAAAGATATAATAATCAAAACTCTATGGTATTGGCACAAAAAACAAATTAAGGAAACAGAGCCCAATACACAGGGTCACTGAATCCATGACAAAGGAGACAAAAATATATAATAAGTAAAAGACAATCTCTTTAATAATTGGCATGGGGAAAATTAGAGAGCTACATGTAAAAGAATGAAACTGGACCCCTTCCTTGCACCATACAAAAAAATAAAATGGATAAAGGCCTAAATGTGAGACATGAAACCATAAGAAATCTCTTTGACACTGGCTTTAGCAACATATTTGTGGATATATCTCCTCAGGTAAAGGAAACAAACGGAAAAATAAGCTATTGGGATTATACCAAAATAAAAACTCTTGCACAGCAAAAGGAATCATCAATAAAATGAAAAGGCAATATACTGAATAAGAGAAGATATTTGCAAACTATATATACATGGATGATTAATATCTAGAATATATAACAAACTCATACAACTTAACACCAAGAAAACTCAATTTTTCAAAAGGCAGAGGATCTGAATAGACATTTTTTACCAAGAAGACATACAAATGGCCAAAGACACATGGAAAAATGCTCAACATCACTAATAATCAGGGAAATGCAAACCCAAACCCCAGTGAGATATCACTTTACACCTGCCAAAACAGCTAGAATCAAAAAGACCAGAAATAACTACATTGTTAAGGATGTGGGGAAAAAGAACCAGTATGTGCTGTTGAAGGTAATGTGGAATGATGTAGCCCCTGTGGAAAATAGTATGGAGGTTCCTCAGAAAATTAAAAATAGAAATACTATAGCCCCAACTAATCAGAGTGGCCAATTTATAACCCTGCCCAAAGTTAAACACAGCCTCCCGCTGGTGTTCCCAGAGAACCTAACTGGATATCACAGGAATCTACATACTCGGGATATAGTAGCACTTAGCAGGAGCCTGGTGAGTGACCCTACCCATTGGAGACCTAGGACAGTAGCCCATCAGTTCAAGGAACTTAGTGCATAGCTCTCTGACTAATTTGATCCACAAATAAGAGGCTTGCCAGCCTTGGGACTTGTATGGTGACCCTATCTGTGAAACTAATGCATAGACCCACTCACTGCTGAATGCAGCATTCAGCATCCTTGACTGAGAACCTAATTAGGGCACACAAGCAGCTGTTCAGCTCATCTTATAGTGCCACTTACAGTGACACTTGAGTAGAGAGCACAGAAAAACCAGTTGCCTCTTCAGGCCAGGGAATTTAGCACACAATCCTGCTTGATTTAGGTCCCCAAACAATGAACTATTCTGGCTACATGGCCCATTCTGCTGTCCTGCCAATGCCAATGGAAGCTAATTCATAGCCTCACTACTCTTAATAGGAAAGGTGAAAAAAGCAATCAAGAAACTACATAGCCCATCATAGCCTTGCTTTAGCAAAGAACCAGGGCAGAATAGAATGGGATGATATATTCAAAATATTGAAAGAACAAAATGTCAGTCAAGAATACTACACCCAGAAATGCTGTCCTTCAGAAATGAAGAAGAGATAAGACTTTATCTGACAAAAAGTGAGAAAGCTCATTACCACTAGATCTCTACAAGAAGTACTAAAGAAGTTCTTCAAGCAGAAATAAAAAGACAATAATTAATGGTAAACAACATAAGTCAGTCAGAGAAAGAGAAATATCATATGAATTCCTCATATGTGGAATTTAAGGAAAAAAACTAATGAACATAGAGGGGAGAAAGAGAGGCAAACCAAGGAATAGACTCTTATCACTAGAAAGTAAGCTGATGGTTACTGAAATAACTGATGTTTACTGGATAGTGCTGGGGGGATAGGTTAAATAGGTGATGGGTATTAAGGAAAGCACTTGTGATGAGCAGTAGGTTTTGTATGTCACGAATCACTAAATTCTACCAGAAACCAACATTATACCACATGTTAACTGGAATGTAAATAAAAATTTGAAGGAAGAAGAATACTAATTAACATCATAAAACTTGAAGGTAGAGTAAAATTCACAATGGTAAATATATAGCCTAAATCAAATTCTCTAATATGACAATATTGGCGATTATTTCACTTATAACTGTAACAATAATATAAAATAGAAGGAAGGGGGCAACAAACTAGGGGTTGGAGAAGGGAGAGGATGAGGGGATGGAGTAACTCGATGATGGGTATTAAGGAGGGCAAATGTGATGAGCACTAGGTGTTATACACAACTAATGAATCGTTGAATACTACATCAAAAACTAATATGTTGACTAATTGAACATAATAAAGGATACATATTTGACATACAAAAAAGTGTAAAGCTTAGGAATGCTGTTAAAGTTATTAGTTTAAAATAGAGTGTTAAAATTTTAAGATTTTATATAAACCTTAAGGTAATGACAAAGGAAAAAGTGTGTAGGAGTTATACAAGGAACATGATAAAGAAGCCAAACCATACTGATACCAGTAATCCCCATTACAAAAGAAGACAGGATGAGAAGGAACAATGGATTTACAAAACAGAAAAACAGTAAAATGTCTATAGTACATTCTTTGTTATTAACAATTTAAAAGTTAATGGATTAAATTTTCCAATCAAAAGTCTTTAAGTGGCTGATTGGATTAAAAACATTCTACCTATACAAAACTCACCTCAGCTTTAGAGGCACAAACTGAAGGTGAAGAGATGGAGAGAGATATTTCAAGCAAATGATAATCAAAAAGAGCAGGGGTAGCTATATTTGTATCAAACAAAAGATATTTGAAACTAAAAATATTCTATAATGATATACTAAAACTAAAAATGTCATTCTATAATGATAAAAGGTTCAACCCATAACAAAGAAATAGGAGTTGCAAATATCTATGCACTCAACATTGGAGCAATTAAATATATGAAGCAACAAGTAGCAATATGCTAACAGTTGGGGAATTTAATACCCCACTCTCAACAATGGACACATCATTCATAGAATGAATAAAAAGCAATAGATTTAAACCACACCATGAATCTAATGGACCTAGCAAATATATACAGAACATTCTATCCAAAAATAGCAGAATACATATTCTTTAAGCACACACAGAACACTTTCTAGGATAGATATTAGGTTAAGATACAAAACAGGTCTTCACAAATGCATAAAGGTTAAAATCCCAAATACCATCTCTGACCACAATGGCTTGAAACTGGAAATCAGTAACAGGAGGAAGACTAGGAAACAACATTCTCCTGACCAACCAATGAATCAGAGAAGAGATTAAATTGAATTAGTGAAGTATGTTGGCACAAATGAACATGAAAACACAACACACCAAAATGTATGGGATGCAGCAAATGCAGTTATAAGAAAGATGTTTACAGCTATAAATGACTACCTCAAGATAACAGATCTCAAACAAACCCAAATTTCTGCCTCATCGATGTAGAGAAGAACTAATTAAGGAAATGGAAGGAAATAATAAAGGTCAGAGCAGAAAAAGAGGAAATAGAGAACACAAAAACAGTAGCAAATATTACCAAAACTAAGAGTTGGTCCTGTAAAAAGATAGCCCAAATGGACAAACTTTTAGCTATTCTAACCAAGAAGATAAAGGAGACAAATCAAGAAAATCATAGGTGAAAATGACACTGATGCCACAGAAAATATGAATTCTCACAGGAGGCTACTATGAAAACTATCTGGTAACTAACTAAACAACCTGAACAAAATGAATAAATTCTCAGAAACATACACCCTAATACTGAATCAGGAAGAAAATGAAAATCTGAATAGGACAATTACCAATAAGATTGAGCCATTATCATAAACCTCCCAACACAGGAAAGCCCAGGAACAGATAGTTTTGCTGGTTAACTCTATGAAAAATTTTAAAAAGTGTTAGTGCCAATCTTTCTCACACTTTCAGAAAATTCAAGAAAAAGTAATATTCTTAAACTCCTTTTACATGACCAGCATTATCCTGAGAGCAAAAGTAGATAAGGACACTACCAGAAACAAAAAAAAAAAAAAAAAAAGGGAAAAGGAGAAGAAAACCTCCTGAATATAGTTGCAGAAATTCTCCATAAAACACTAGCAAATTGAATTTAGCAGCACCTTAGTGGGATCGTATACCATGTTCAAGTGGAATACATCCTTGGGTGCAAGGATTGTAAAATCTGTATGGAACCAGAAAAGACACAAAATTACCAGGAGAATGTTGAAAATGAAAACCAAAGCAAGGGTCATCACAATGACTGACTTCAAGCTCTATAACAAAGCTGTGATCATCAAGACAGCATGGTATTGGCACATAAACAGACACATAGATCAATGAAACAGAATAGAGAACTCAGACATGGACTCTGAGCTCTATGGTCAACTAATCTTTGTCAAATCAGGAAAGAGTATCCATTGGAAAAAAGACAGTCTCTTCAATAAATAGTGCTGGGAAAATTGGACAGCCACATGCAGAAGAATGAAACTGGATGATTCTTATACCATACACAAAGATAAAAGACCTCAATCTGAGATAGGAATCCACCAGAATCCTAGAGGAGAATATAGGCAGTACCTCTGACATCAGCCATAGAGCCTTCTTTCAAGACATGTCTTCAAAGGCAAGGGCAACCAAAGCAAAAATGAACTACTGGGACCTCATCAAGGTAAAAAGCTTCTGCATAACAAAGGAAATAGTCAACAAAACTAAGAGACAACCCACTTAATGGGAGAATATTTGCAAATGACTTTACAGATAAAGAGCTAGTATCCAAAATCTATAAAGAACTTCTCAAACTCAAAAACAAATAATCTAGTCAAGAAATGGGCAGAAGACATTGAATAGACACTTCTCCAAAGACATACAAATGGCTAACAAACACATGAAAAAGTGTTCAACGTCACTAGCCATCAGGGAAATATAAATCAAACCAAAATGATCTACCACCTTACAGCAGTTAGAATGGCAAAAATTAACAAGTCAGGAAACAAGTGTTGGTGAGGATGTGGAGAAAAGGGGAACCCTCTTACACTTGGTGGGAATTCAAGTTGGTACAGCCACTCTGGAAAACAGTATGGAGATTCCTCACGATATTAAAAATAGAGCTACCCTATGACCTGGCAATTGCACTACTAGGTATTTACCCCAAATACACAGATGTAATGAAAAGAAGGGGCACCTGTACCCCAATGTTCATAGCAGCAATGTCCATAATAGCCAAACTGTGGAAGGAGCTGAGATGTCCTTCAACAGATGAATGGATAAAGATGTGGTTCATATATGGATTATTATTCAGCTATCAGAAAGGATGAATACCCCACATTTCACTGACATGGATGGAACTGAAGGGGATTATGCTAAGTGAAATAAGTCAACTAGAGAAAGACAATCATCATATGGTTTCACTCATATGTGGAATATAGGGAATAGCATGGAGGACCACAGGGGAAGGGAGGGAAACTGGGAAGAAATCAGAGAGGGAGACAAACCATGAGAGACTCTGGACTCCAAGAACTAAACTGAGGGCTACAGAAGGGAGAGGGTGTGGAGGGATGGGGTAGCAGGGCTATGGGTATTAAGGAGAGCATGTGTTGTGCAGACCACTGGGTCTTATATGCAACTAATGAATCTTTGAACACTCCATCAAAAACAAATAATGTATTACATGTTGGCTACCTGAATACAATTTTAAAAATGATACTGTATTACATATCTAAATGTTGCTAAAAGAATAAATCTTAAATCCTCATCACAAGAAAAAAGGTTAATTAGTCTTACTGTGATAATTTTCAATACATCCAAATATCAAGTCATGTACACCTGAAACTAATGTCAATTTTACCTCCATAAAAGAACATAAATGACACAAATGAAGATGTAAATAAAATACTTATTTGCTAACACTGAAATGTTCATAATGTCTAAACATTAGCATTAATTTATCATGAATATTTGATAAACAGTAAGCATTAAACTTAAGCCCATATCACAATCCATAGAGTATTTATACAAGAACTAGAGAAAACAATGGAGCTACATCCTCTCTAACTATACTATGATATTTCCCAATGGAAAATGACTTACATTCTGCAGAAAGTAACCATCCCTCAATTCTATAACTCTCTGAAAGTTTGATAAGATACTTCTATTGTGTGTCTGAAATGTTTTATGAACATAAGGATTGATAGACCTTCAGTTAACTGTGGGGAAATTAATAGTTTATAAAGATTTCTCTCTCTCTGATGGCTAACAGGAAGAAAGGAAATAACTGAAAAAAGGAAATAAGTGAGAAATTTGCAGCAGGATGTAATTAGACAATAAACCACTGATACCTAGATTAGAAGATGATCTTTCTCCCACTTCTCCAGTGTTGTCACTGTAGGAAAACAGTGACATGCCACAGATACTTAAATGTTTGTAAATAGGTGTTTTCCTTAAGATCTGAGCAATTGCTTGCTTGAATAATTTCATTGTATACACTCACTGTACTGAGAATTTACATTCTGTGCAGTATTCTCAAGCATTCTAAGGGGTTCTATTACATCACTTGTAGGCTGTTTAAATTATTATGTATGACTTTGAAACAAAAAGACATTTTCTTCTTCAGGTGCACACATACACAGCACAATTAGATCCAGTAAAACAATTCTGAAGACATCACACATATTGCTTGCATTTTCATATGAAAAATCACTTTTTTCTTTGTTCTTAGAGCTGCTTTCTAAACAAAGATGTGGAATTGATATTACACTTTAATTCAATTAATCTTTCATAACATTATATTAAGCTTTTGAAAACTTACTGGAATTTAAAATCAATTGGAAGAAACCTAGCAAATTAACCTGTAAACCAAAGTAACTCATCAAGTTCTTCCCTCCATTGCCATGACACAGTGTACCAATACATCTGATAAATCCTTATGATTATCATATGTCCATCCAAAGCATTAAAACCCACTGATATATAATTAGAGTGAAGAAGGGTGGTGTTTAGTGAAAACCAATTAGAAAGAGATATTTTGAGATGGCTATTTGTCTCCATTAATTGTTAACTATTCCATTCATCTTATTGTTATATTTAAACAACAGAAAAAGAGCCAAGAAAAAGGCAAAAAATTACCTTCAAACACCGAGATAAAATTACTACTAAAATAATGGTCTCTACCCTTTGGGGAAATATAATTCTTGAGATTTATGTATACATGTTATTTACCTACAGATATTTATTCATGGATGTCTTCCACATTAATAAGATCTTTGCCCCTAGCATTATTGCTGGTTACTGTCTCCCTGTTTGATCTTGAGAATTTGTACAAGAAATAAATAAAGATAAGGCAGAGTTATAAGTTGCCTCACTATACATTGAAAGTGTGCCCAGCTATACACAGAGGACCATAATTAACAGACTGGGTCATATTTTGTTCCTCCCAAATTTAAGGACATCATTGTCTGTTCATTACCTGATTATTGAGATAATGAAATAGAGATTTCAAGGGTCACAAATGACAAATACATATCTGCAAAATTTGCTCAAGAAAGTCACTAAATAGTGATGACTGCAACAAACAGCAACAACAAATCCTGAAAGGGGAAGCATAGGATTACCAGAGTTTCAATATTAATATATTCAAATAATCCAGTTTTCACCATCACTGAAATGTATAAAGAAGGCATGCTCTATACACAGGAAATAAAGCAATCAATTGAAACCATTCCTTATGAAGCAGAAATATTGGGATTAATAGAAAATACTTTTCAACACCTGTTGTAAATATCTTAAAAGAACTAACGGAAACTGTGTAACTAAAACCAAGAGAATGGTGTCTCATCAAAAAGATATATATCAATTACAGAGTTGAGAACTTCAACAACTGAAATGGAAAATTCACTAGAGGAGTTCAACAGTAGATAGGACCAGGCAGAAGGACATTAAGCGTATTTCAGAATGAATTCGTTCAGACTATCTGATTTGAGCCAAAAAAAAAAAAAAAAAAATCAAGACAAATGAACACATTCAAAGAGACCTGTTGGGCACTACTAAATACATCAACACTATCAGAATGAAAGTCCCACCACGAGAGTGAGAAAAAAAAAAAAAGGCAGAGAAAAAACTATTAAAAGAAATAAGGCTAACAAATCTCCAAACTTGATGGAAAACAATCTACACATTCAAGAAGTTCAGTGACCTTCAAGTAAAGTTATCCTTAGAGATCCACGCTAAAACACATAATCAAACTGTCAAAAGCCAAAGTCAAAAAGACTGTCATAAAAGCTGCAAGAGAAAAGCAACTCATCAAATACAAAGATCCTCAGATATAACAGCTTATTTTCAAAGCTGTAGAGTCTAGAGGAAGATGGTATCAGTTTTAACAAAAAACAAGTTCTATCATCCTATAATTCTATATCTTATTTTTTTAAAGATTTTATTTATTTGACAGACAGTGAAAGAGGGAATACAAGCAGAGGGGAGTGAGAGAGGGAGAAGCAGGCTCCCCACTGAGCAGGGAGCCTGATGCGGGACTCAACCTCAGCATGCTGGAATCATGACCTGAGCCGAAGGCAGACGCTTAATGACTGAGCCACCCAGGTGCCCCTAATTATGTATCTTATTAAATTATCCTACAAAATGGAGAAATTAAGACATCTCAAATAAACAGCCACTGAGACAGTTGTTTACTAACAAACCTGCTCTACAGGAAATGCTTAAAGTAGTCCTTCGGGCTGAAATAAAGATACTACATGGCAACCTGAAGAAGGAAGGAACAACAGTACATAGATAAATATGAAATACATTCAGTGTAATTTTGTTTGTAACTACACTTTTTTTCCTTATTTAAAGAAAAACTGCATCAATTGGTAATAGTAATTCTGTGTTATTGGGCAAACAATGCACAAAGACATAGTTTTAATAGTGACATCATAAGGGGAGAATGAAAATATATAGACACAAGTGTTTGCATATTAACTGAAATTAAGTTGGTAATAATCTGATCTGTAAAAATATTAATTCTAATTTTCAGAGTAACCACTAAGAAAATACCAGAAAATATATAAGTAATGACAAGGAAAATGGTGCAATGTAAAATATAAATATATTTATAATATAAAATATAAATATATATTATAAATAAAATATAAAATATTTTATCTTTAATATAAAAAGATAAAAACAAATTTAAAAAATCAGACTGCTATGAGTAAGTCCTTCTTACAAGTGATTACATTAGATGTAAAGGGGCCAACCTCTTCCATTTAAAAGGCAGAAATTGACAGTATGAATTTAAAAAAAAATATCCAACTATGGGCTAGTTACAAGAGACTTGAAATCCAAAGATACAAATAGGTTTAAAGTAGAAGGATGGTTAAATATTTTCCAGACAAACAGTAACCACAAGAGAGAGTGACTATACAAATCCCATATACACTAAATATTAAGAACATTCATTACTAGAAAGACTTAAGAAAATATAACATTTATGAACATATAGGCAGTTAAAAAATAACATTTCAAAACATATGAAGCTAAAGCTGACATAATTTAAGGTATAAATAGTTCAACATGAATGGATAGAACTTTCAATACCCCACCTTAAATAATGAATACAGCAAGTAGAGAAAGGATCAGCAAGAAAATAATTAGACAACATTACAATTGAGAGAGAATTGAGAAAGATATACAGAAACCTCCATCTATCAATGTTAGAATACACATTCTTCTCAACTGTACATGGAACATTCTATAAGACAAACCATATGTTGGTCCATAAAACAAGAATCAATGTCTTTTGTAACAGTGAACTAATGTAAAGTATGTTCTCTGATTACAATGGAATGAAGTTGAATCATATACAGAAAGAAATTTAGAAGTTAACATGTGGAAATTAAACAACATACTCCTAAATAACTAATGGATGAAATAATTAAAGTATATAATAGTTTGAAATTAAAAATCAGCATATGAAAATTTTGGTATGCACAGAAAATAGTGCTCAAAGGGAAATTTATAACTCTAAATCCCTACATCAAGAATGATAGAAAAGATCAAACTTATAAACTAATTTTCTACTTTAAGAAACTAGGGAAAGAAAACACAAGAAATAGAAATATGAATGATATAGAACAGCAAAAACAAGAAAAAGAATTAAAATCAAGGGACGCCTGGGTGGCTCAGTTGGTTAAGCAGCTGCCTTCAGCTCAGGTCGTGATCCCAGCGTTCTGGGATCGAGTCCCACATCGGGCTCCTTGCTCAGCAGGGAGTCTGCTTCACCCTCTGCCTCTGCCTGCCATTCTGTCTGCCTGTGCTCACTCTCTCTCCCTCTCTCTCTGACAAATAAATAAAAATCTTAAAAAAAAAGAATTAAAATCAATTTTTTTAAAAGATCAAGAACATGGACAAACTAAAGAAGTTAAAAGAAAAGAGAAGTTAAAAGAAAAAAGAATCAAATTACCACATTTAGGAATAGATGTGTGGACATTAGCACTGATCTTGCAGAAATGGATAAGAGAATACTATGAACACTTCTAAGCGGCACATTACTAGACCAGCCAGATGGAATAGATGCATAGGGAAAGGTATAGGGAAGGGCACAGAGATTCCATGCCCCCTCTGAGCATGCTACTCTTCCCAAATCTGTGTGTTCACCAATCTGGAAACCCTTTTAACTCTATCCTTTCTGGTTTTAATGGAAGTTTCATTACATAAGCATGGTTGATTGAACCACTGGCTATTGGCAGTTAATTCGACCACCAACCACTCTCCCTTTCCCTGCCATAGGGAAGGGTGGTGGGACACCAACTTTCTACTCACATGGTTAGCTCCTGGACAATGAGTCCCAATTCTTAGGTGTCTTCCAAAAGTTGTTTTATTAACTTAATACAGATAGTTTTATTGCTCTAATCACTTAGGACAATTGAAGTCTTTGGGGAGCTCTGTGGCAGAAACAGAGATAAAACCCAAGTGTATATTTCTAATTATAAATTGCAATATTACAGGTGCCATGAAATTGTTCAGGAATTAGTGGTGATGATGTGCAATATTGTGAACATACTGAAAATCAGTGAATCACACAACTTAACATGGATAAAATAGTGAATTTCGTGTTATATATAATTTTAACTCAATAAAAGCCATTTTAAGAGAATCAAATGGGTTTAGTACTAAAAGATACAGTAACAAATACAGCTAAATGGATGAGCTCAACAGTAGAATGAAAAGCTCAAAGGAGTCTATAAACATGCTGCTAGAACAACAGAGTTACATAATCTGAACAGAAGAAAGAAAAAAAGAGAAAAACTGATTGGAGCTTCAAGCAGTTACAGGAGTATAAGAAAAAAACTAATCTATCAATCATACCATCTGAGTCCCAGAAGAGTAGGCTGAAAGAATCTGGTGTGAGATGGTATCTTAGTGTAGTTTTGATTTGTATTTTCCTTGATGATGGATTTTCCTTTATTAGCCATCTGTATGTCTTCTTTGGAAAAATGCATCTTTGTGTCTCATAGACAAACTTATTTTAAAATTTGTGTGCAAAGTACAGATGATAGAATTTTTCAAAAAAATTTTAGAAAAGAATATAATGGGAGAAATTTCTCTATCCAGTATTAAGGCTTATCATAGAACTACAGTAATCAAAACAATGTGGTATTGCTAGAGAAATAGACAAAAAGACTAAAGGGAAAAAATAGAGAAGCCCCAAATTTACCAACATAAATATGTCCAACTGTTTTTTGTTTGTTTGTTAACAAGAGGGAAAAAGCAGTTCAGTAAAGAAAAGATCACCTTTTCAAAAAAACAATCCTGAAAAACTGGATATCCAAATGAATCTCAACATTAACTTCATACTTTGTACACAATTGAACTCACAATTTAAATAATATTTAGGGGTGCCTGGGTGGCACAGTCAGTTAAGCATCTGACTCTTGATTTCAGCTTAGGTCATGATCTCAGGGTCATGAGATCGAGTCCTGTGTTGAGCTCCACTGTGGCATGGAGGCTGCTTAAGATTCTCTCCCCTTCTTTGGGTGCCTCGGTGGCTCAGTTGGTTAAGCGACTGCCTTCAGCTCAGGTCATGATCCTGGAGTCCTGGGTTCGAGTCACACATCAGGCTCCCCACTCAACAGGGAGTCTGCTTCTCCCTCTGACCCTCTCCCCATTCATGCACTCTCTCTCTCCCTCAAGTAAATAAATAAAATCTTTAAAAAAAAAGAATCTCTCCCTCTCTGTCCCCTTGTATGCTCTAAATAATTATTATTAAATTAAATATTTATTAATAATTATTAAAAATTAAATAATTAATATTATATTTTAAAGGGTAAAACCTTTAGACAAAAACTGAAGAAAAAAAATCTTTGTGACCTAGGGCTCTGTAAAGAGTTCTTAGAATTGAAACTAGAAGCATAATTCCCTAAAAGAAAAAGTTGATGAATTGAACCACATCAAACTTAAAACTTTGGGGGTATCTAGGTGGTTCAGTCAGTTAAGCATCCAACTCTTGATATCAGGTCGGATCTTGATCTCAGGATCGTGAGTTCAAGCTCTGCATTGGGCTCCATACTGGCTATGGAATCTACTTAAAAAAAATAAATACATAAATAAATTTAAAACTTTGCCTTGGTAAAGGCTCTGTGAGGAGGATTGGGGAAAAAAATAGCTAGAATACTGAGAAAGTTAAATTGCCAAATTTGAGCAATGACTTCTCTCTAGATATTTAAATTTGTAAACTTATCTGGGGGAGGGGTGGAACCCAAAACTTCAATGAGAAAATGGACAAAATACATGTACAGACATTTCACTGGAGTAGATATATTTATACACTAATATAACATATGCAAATTAGTGCCCTATATGGATGCCATATATATATATATGTATGTATACATATATGTATATGTATATATACATACCTACACACACATCCATAAAATATGTGCATTAGCCATTAAGGAAAATTCAGTTAAGACCAAAATGAAATAGCAATAGCTCCTATCAAAAGCAGCCATGTAGGGGCACCTGGGTGGCTCAGTGCGTTAAGCCTCTGCCTTCAGCTCAGGTCATGATCTCAGGGTCCTGGGATGGAGCCTCGCATCAGGCTCTCTGCTCAGCAGGGAGCCTACTTCCCCCACCCCGCCCTGCCTCTCTACCTACTTGTGATCTCTGTCTCTCTGTCACATAAATAAATAAAATCTTTAAAAAAAAAAAAAAGCAGCCAAGTAAAAATAAACTGTACTAATACTAAATGCTGGGAAAAATGTGGGGAAAAATGCTTCATTCATGTATTGCCTCAAGAAATGTTAAAGGATCCAGACATCCTAAAATACACTTGGCAATTTCTTAAAAAATCTAAGCATGCACTTCCCATATGATCCAGCAATTGCAATGTTTGGCAAATATTTCTATTAAATGAGATCCTATAGAACTAGATGGTATTATGTTGAGCAAAATAAGTCAATCAGAGAAAGACAATTATCATATGATCTCCCTGATATGAGGAAGTTGAGAGGCAAAGGGGGGGTATGGGTGTAGTGAAGGAAAAAATGAAACAAGATGGGATCAGGAGGGAGACAAACCATAAAAGACTCTTAATCTCACAAAATAAACTGAGGGTTGCTGGTGGGAGGTGGGTAGGGAGAGGATGATTGGGTTATGGACACTGGGGAAGGTATGTGCTATGATGAGTCCTGTGAAGTGTGTAAACCTGGTGATTCACAGACCTGTACCCTGGGGCAAATAATACATTATATGTTAATAAAATATAAAAAATTTAAAAAATGAGATCCTATGTTCATACAAAATCTGCACACAAATGTTTATAGCAGCTTTGGTCATTTGCAGGAGTCACAAACTGGTACCTTTAATGAGTGAATTGTTAAACGGTGGTACATCCATTTAATGGAATATGACATCATTAAAGACACTATTGATACACGTAACATCTTAGATCCAGTCCGACAATTATTTTGAGCACAAAAAGTCAGTCTTAAATGGTTACATGCTATATGATTCTAACTTATCAGCATTCTTAAATAACAATTAGAATGATAAAAACAGATTCATTGTTGTCAGGGGTTGAGGTAGTAATAGACACAGGTGGCTGTGACTCCAAGAGAGCAACATGTGCGATCCTTGTGATGAAACTGTTCTGCATCTTGACTCACATAGTGGTCACACGAATGTAAACATTTGATAAAATAGTAAATAACTAAACACACATACCTGCACAAAGTTAGTGCATGTAAAATTGGTGGACCTGAATAAGGTAAAAAGATTTTTTCAATGCCAATATCCTTGTTGTGATTCATAGTGTAATTAAGAAAGATGTTTCCATCTTGGGAAAATTGGATGAAGAATATATGGATCTGTGTTATAATTATCTGTGAATCTATATATCCTAAAATAAAAAGCTAGAGAAAGAGAGATAAAAGTTATAGCAACATAATGGTTTATTTAGGGATAAGAAAATGTAAAAAGGAAATAGATTTTATAATAAGATAAAAAAAGATTTTTTTATACCACTGCAGACTAGATTGCTAAAAGCATTGTTTTATATTTATACCACTGCAGACTAGACTGCTGAAAGCATTGTTCTGTGAAGCTATTTTATCTGAAAAAAAGAAGCATATTCCTTTTATAATTTGATCCTATTCTCAGGAAATGTTAGAGGTGTTATATTTGAATCATATTATTTCAAACTAAAAAGAATACCTCTATTAGTACCTAACATTCTGATTTTTTAGTGCTTAAATTGGAAGGCTTGAAAATGAAAGTTTTATTTGAATTCTTAAAATGTACCAGTTTGCACCAGCATGAAATAGCTTTCTAAGATATTCTATTCAAGCCATCAGTACCTTTAATGCAATCTCTATCAGGATTCCAAAGGCATTTTTTACAGAAGTACAAAAATAATCCTAAAATTCATATGGAATGATTAAAGACCCCAAATAGCCAAAGCAATCCTATGAAGAAACAACAAAACTGGAGACATCAAAAGTCCTGATTTTAAACTACACTAGGAGAAAGGAGAACCCTCCTACAATGTTGGTGAAAATGCAAGCTGGTGCAGCCACTCTGGAAAACAGTATGGAGGTTCCTCAAAAAGTTGAAAATAGAGCTACCCTATGAGCCAGCAATTGCACTACTGGGTATTTACTCCAAAGATACAAATGTAGTGATGTGAAGGGACACGTGCACCCCAATGTTTATAGCAACAGTGTCCACAATAGCTAAACTACGGAAAGAGCTTAGATCTCCATCAACAGATGAATGGATAAAGAAGATGTGGTATATATATGTATATGTGTATACACACACACACACACACTATGGAATACTATGTGGCCATCAAAAAAAAAAAAAAGAAATCTTGCCATTTGCAATGATATGGATGGAACTAGAGGCTATTAGGGTAAGCAAAATAAGTCAATCAGAGAAAGATAATTATATGATTTCACTGATATGAGGAATTTGAGAAACAAGACAGAAGATCATAGGGAAAGGGAGGGAAAAATGGAATAAGATGAAACCAGAAAGGGAAAGAAATGATAAGAGATTCTTAATCCCAGGAAACAAACTGAGGGTTGCTGGAGTGGAGGATGTGGGAGGGATGGGGAGGCTGGGTGATGGACATGGGGGCGGGTATGTGCTATGGTGAGCACTGTGAATTGTATAAGACTGATGAATCACAGACCTGTACTCCTAATAATACATTATATGTTAATAAAAAATTTTAAAAAATCTTTTGTAATCAAAGCATTATCATACCAGCAGAAAAACAGACACATAGACCAATGGAACACAATTAAAAACTCGGAAATAAACCCTTCCATATATGGCCAACTAGTATTTGGCAAGGGAGCCAAAAATATTCAATGGCAAAAAGGTGGTCTCTTCAACAAATCATGCTGGGAAAATGAGACATTTACATGTTAAAGAAAATAAAATTAGACCCCTATCTCTCACCATCATGAACATTAACTCAAGAAGGATTAAAGACTTAAAAATCTCCTTGACATGGTTTTTTGCAACAAGTTTTTGGATATAACATCTAAAGCACAAGCAACAACATTAAAAAAAAATCAAGTGGGACTATATCAAACTAGAAGGCTCTGCACAGCAAAGGAAATCATTAAGAAAATGAAAAGGCGGGGTGCCTGGGTGGCTCAGTGGGTTAAGCCGCTGCCTTCAGCTCAGGTCATGATCTCAGGGTCCTGGGATCGAGCCCCACATCGGGCTCTCTGCTTGACAGGGAGCCTGCTTCCCTCTCTCTCTCTGTCTCTGCCTGCCTCTCTGTCTACTTACGATCTCTCTCTGTCAAATAAATAAATAAAATCTTAAAAAAAAAAAAAAAAAGAAAATGAAAAGGCAAACTTTGGACTGGAGAAAATATTTATAAACCATATATCTGATAAGGGGTTAATATTCAAAATATATAAAGAACTCCTACAACTCAGTAGTGAAAAAACATAATACAATTTGAAATGGGCAAAGGTCTTGAATAGACATTTTTTCCAAAGAAGATATTCAAATGGTAAACAAGTATGTGAAAAGATGTTCAACATTACACTCAACATTACATTAATTATAAGAAAAATTCAAATCAAAACCACAATGGTAGAAGGTCTCATGTCGTAACTGTTAGAATGACTAGTATCAAAAAGACAAAGAAAACAATATTGGCAAGAACATGAAAAAAAGGAAACTTGTGTACTTTTGGTGAGAACTTCAGTTGGCTATAACCACCATGGCAAACAGTATGGAAATTTCTCAAAAAATTAGAAAAAGAACTATGATTCTAAAATTCTACTTCTGGGTATTTATCTGAAGAAAATGAAATTATTATGTTGAAGAGATATCTGCCTCTTCCTTGTTGATGGCAGCATTATTTACAATAGCCAAGATATGGAAACAACATAAGTGTCCATTGATGGATGAATGGATACTATAATTATAATGTAATTGTGGGGTTTGTGTTTATACACACACACACAAGAATACTATTCAGGCATAAAAAATGGTAATTCTGCCATTTGTGACAATATGGATTGATCTTGAGGGCATTATGCTAAGTGAAGTAAGACCAAGAAGGACAAATATGAAATCCCACTTAGATGTGGAAGCTAGCAAAACCAAACCTACAAAAAAAGGGACCAGATTTATGTTTGCCAGAGGCAAGGCAGAGGGTAGAGAAATTGGGTGAAGGTGGTCAAAAGGTACAAACTTCCAGTTCTAAGAAGAACTATGGCTATAGTGAGAACTCCTATATGTATATTTGAAAGTTGCTAAGAGAATAGATTCCAAAAATTCTCAACAAAAGGAAGAAATTATTTTTGTAACTATATGATGTAATGGATGTTGCTCACTGTGGTAATCATTCTGCAATATATATAAGTCAAGTCATTATGCTATATACCTTAAACTTACCTGGTGGTATATGTCAATTAAATCTCAATAAACTGGCAAGGAAATGAAACATTCTATTTAAACTGTGAAGTACTTACCCTTCACAAAGTGGTCATGTGGTTCTTTCATCTCTTTTTCTTTATACTGATGGGGGGGTCTGCAGAATGATATGGCATATTGATAATCATAAAAACTTGGTTTTGTGCCAAATGCAAAAATCTATTCTATCTCAAATATAGCTTGACGTCATGACTACAAATTATCTTCAGTCCATGTTTCTACCGAAGTTAGAAACTCTGAAGCATACTTGTTATTAAAATATTCTATCGTTGGGGGGAGACAAGATGGCAGAGGAGTAGCAGGCTGAGATGACATCAGGTAGCAGTAGTTCAGCTAGAGAGTTATCAAACTATTATAAAACTACTCCAAACACCTATAAATCCAACAGGAGATCAAAAAGAAGAGCAGCAGTTCTAGAAACAGAAAATTGACCATTTTCTAAAAGGTAGGATCTGTGGAAAAGTGAGTCTGAAGTGACAGGAAGATAGACCATGGAGGGGAGGGGCCAGTTCCAGCAAGCAGCAACACAACGGAGCACAAAATCAGAACTTTTAAAAGTCTGCACCACTGAGGGACATCGCTCCAGAGGCTAAGCAGGGGTGGAGCCCTCTCAGGGACAGTGTGGTCTCAGGTCCTGCAGGGACACAGAAGGATCAGGGGTGTCTGAGTGTAGCAAAGCTCTCAGGTATTAGAGCAGGGAAGCAGGGAGCCGAGGAATGAGCTCTCAGCTTGGGGTTACCTTGAACTATGACCTGTAGCAGTCAGGCCACTGCTCTTTGAGCAGGGACCCCATAAGTGGCAGACTGGGGAGACCCCCCTGGAAGAGTGGCAGGGATCTGTTGGGTTTGGAAACCCCAAACAGGGCGATGTGCCAGAGACAGAAACACTTGGTCACAGTGTGGGTGAGCTTGGAGTGCGGCCGGAGACCAGGGAGAAGTGATTGGGCGCTTTTCTCCAAGTGCACACTGAGTGGGGCCCTGAGTCCTCGGCTCCTCCAGACCAGAGATTGGGAGAACACCATTTTCATTCCTGTCCTTGAAAACTCTATAGAAAGCATTCAGGGAGCAAAAGCTCCTGAAAACGAACCCAAGCAGATTACTTAGCTGGGCCCCTGGCAAGGGCAGTGCAATTCTGCCTCAGGGAAAGACACTTGAGAGTCACTACAACAGGCCCCTCCCCCAGAAGATTAGCAAGAAATCCAGTCAAGACCAAGCTCACTGATCATGAACAGTGGAATTCCAGAGGAGGGTAAAGAAAAACATGGAATTCATGGCTTTCTCCCATGATTCTTTAGTCTTGCAAAGTTAATTACTTTTTTTAAATAATTTTTTCTTATTCTATTTTTTTAACTTTTACTCTTTACGCTTTTAACATTTTTTAACTAGTTTATCTTAACAATACCTTTCTTAAAAATAAATCTTTTTGAACCTTTATTATTATTGTCATATTTTATCCTTCATTGTATCTAACTTTATCTTTTTGTATAGACATAGGGTTTTTTCTTCTAAAAAATTTGGGATACAACTTCTTCTAACAGATAAAAATATACCCTAAATCTAGCACAGGGTTTGTTCTAGTCTCCAGCCTGAGCAAATTCTCCCCACTTTTTTTTTCTTTCTTTTCTCAACCAACATATCAACTCCTTTTTTAGAATTTTTAAAAAATTTTCATCTTTACAGTCATATCCCATCCCTTCATCATGTTTACCCTTATTTTTGTGTGTATGTATGTATATGTGTGTGTGTGTGTGTGTTTCTTTAAAATTTTGGGAGGTAGTTTCTTCTAATAGACCAAAATACTCCCCAAATCAAGTGGGTGGCACTGTTCTATTCACCAGCCTAGTATATATATTTTTTCTTTTTTCTTTTTCTTTTTTAACTTCTTTTTTATCCCTTTTCTTCTCCACATGATTTGGGGTCTCCTCTGATTTGGTTAATGCAAATTTTTCTGGGGTCTTTGCCACATTTTTAGTATTTCATTCTCTCATTCATATATTCTTATCTGGATAAAATGACAAGGGGGAAAACTCTCCACAAAAAAAGAACAAGAGTCGGTACCAAAGGCTAGGGACCTAATCAATATGGATGTTGCTAATACGTCAGATCGAGAGTTCAGAATGACGATTCTCAGGGTGCTAGCTGGGCTCAAAAAAGGGATGGAAGATATTAGAGAAACCCTGTCTGGAGAAATAAAAGCCTGTTCTGGAGAAATAAAAGAACTAAAATCTAAACAAGCTGAGATCAAAAAGCTGTTAATGAGGTGCAATAAAAAAATGGAGGCTCTTATTGCTAGGATAAGTGAGGCAGGAGAGAGAATTAGTGATATAGAAGACTAAATGATGGAGAATAAAGAAGCTTAGCAAAAGAGAGACAAACACCTACTGGACCACAAGGGGAGAATTCAAGAAATAAGTGATACCACAAGATGAAACAATATTAGAATAATTGGGATTCCAGAAGAAGAAGAGAGGGTGGCAGAAGGTATATTGGAGCAAATTATTGTAGAAAATTTCCCTAATATGGCAAAGTGAAAAGGCATCAAAATCCAGGAGGTGCAGAGAACCCCTCTCAAAATCAATAAGAATAGCTCCACACTCCGTCATCTAATAGTAAAACTTAGAATTCTGAAAATCCCAAAAGCAGCCCGGGACAAGAAGTCTGTAACATACAATGGTAAAAATATTATATTGGCAGCAGACTTATCCACAGAGACCTGGCAGGCCAGAAAGAACTGGCATGATATATTCAGAGCACTAAATGACAAAAACATGCAGCCAAGAATGCTATATCCAGCTAGGCTATCATTGAAAATAGAGAGATAAAAAGCTTCCAAGACAAACAGAAATGAAAAGAGTTTGTAAACACCAAACAAGCTCTACAGGAAATACTGAAAGGGGTCCGGTAAGCAAAGAGAGAGCCCAAAAGTAGTAGACCAGAAAGGAACAGGGACAATATACAGTACCAGTCACCTTACAGGCAGTACAATGGCACTAAATTCATATCTCTCAATAGTTACCCTGAATGTAAATGGGCTAAATGCCCAATCAAAAGACACAGGGTATCAGAATGGATAAAAACAACAACAACAACAACAACAAAAAACAACAACAAAAAAAACCCATCAATATGCTGTCTGCAAGAAACTCATTTGAGACCGATAGACACCTCCAGATTTAAAGTGAGGGGGGTGGAAAACAATTTACCATGCTAATGGGCATCAAAAGAAAGCTGGGGTGGCAATCCTTATATGAGATCAATTAAATTTTAAACCAAAGACTATAGTAAGAGATGAGGAAGGACACTATATCATACTTAAAGGATCTGTCCAACAAGAAAATCTAACAATTTTAAATGTCAATGCCCCTAACATGGGAGCAGCCAACTACATAAACCAATTAATAACAAAACCAAAGAAACACATCGACAATAATACAATAATAGTAGTGGACTTTAACACCCCCCTCACTGAAATGGACAGATCATCCAAGCAAAAGATCAACAAGGAAATAAAGGCCTTAAATGACACACTGGACCAGATGGACATCACAGATATACTCACAACATTCCATCCAAAAGCAACAGAAGACACATTCTTCTCTAGTGCACAGAGAACATTTTCCAGAATAGGTCACAACCTGGGTCACAAATCAAATCTTAACCAGTACCAAAAGATTGGGATCATTCCCTGCATATTTTCAGATCACAATGCTTTGAAGCTAGAACCCAATCACAAGAGGAAATTTGGAAAGAACCCAAATACATGGAGGCTAAAGAGCATCCTACAAAAGAATGAATGGGTCAAAGAGGAAATTAAAGAAGAATTGAAAAAATTCATGGAAACAAATAATGAAAACACAACTGTTCAAAATCTGTGGGATACAGCAAAGGCAGTCCTGAGCGGAAAATATATAGCGATACAAGCCTTTCTCAAGAAACAAGAAAGGTCTCAAGTACACAACCCAACCCTATACCTGCTGGAGAAAGAACAACAAAGAAAGCCTAAACCCAGCAGCAGAAGAGAAATCATAAAGATAAGAACAGAAATCAATGAAATAGAAGCCAAAAATCAATCAATCAATCAACCAACAAAACTAGGAGCTGCTTCTTTGAAAAAATTAATAAGGTTGATAAACCCCTAGCAAGACTTACCAAAAACAAAAGAGAAAAGACCCAAATAAATAAAATCATAAATGAAAGAGGAGAAATCACAACCAACACCAAAGAAATACAAATAAATATAAGAACATATTATGAGCAACTATATACCAGCAAATTTGACAATCTGGAAGAAATGGATGCATTCCTAGAGACATATAAGCTACCAAACTTGAACAGAATGAAATAAAAACCTGAACAGACCCATAATCAGTAGGGAGATGGAAGCAGTCATCAAAAATCTCCCAACAAACAAGAGCCCAGGGCCTGATGGCTTCCCAGGGGGATTCTACCAGGTATTTAAAGAAGAATTAATTCCTATTCTCCTGAAACTGTTCTAAAAAATAGAAATGGAAGGAAAACTTCCAAACTCATTTTTAGAGGCCAGTATTACCTTGATCCCAAAACCAGACAAAGACCCCATCAAAAAAGAGAAATACTATCCAATAGGATCCAATAGTACATTAAAAGGATCATTCACCACAACCAAGTGGGATTTATTCCTGGGCTGCAAGGTTGGTTTAACATCCACAAATCAATCAATGTGATACAATACATTAATAAAAGAAAGAATAAGAACCATATGATACTCCCAATAGATGCTGAAAAAGCATTTGACAAATTACAGGATCCTTTCCTGATCAAAACTCTTCAAACTGTAGAGGTAAAGGGTACATACCTCAATATCATCAAAGTCATCTATGAAAAACCCACAACACATATCATTCTCAATGGAGAAAAACTGGGAGCTTTTCTGCTAAGGTCAGGAAAACAGCAGGGCTGTCCATTATCACTACTACTATTCAACATAGTACCAGAAGCCCTAGCCTCAGCAATCAGACAACAAAAGGAAATTAAAGGCATCCAAATTGGCAAAGAAGAAGTCAAACTATCACTCTTTGTAGATGATATGATGCTTTATGTGGAAAACTCAAAAGACTCCACTCCAAATCTTTTAGAACTTGTACAGTAATTCAGAAAAGTGTCAGGATATAAAATCAATGCACAGAAATCAGTTGGATTTCTATACACCAACAAGACAGAAGAAAGAGAAATTAAGGAGTCAATCCCATTTATAATTGCACCCCAAACCATAAGATACCTAGGAATAAATCTATTCAAAGAGGCAAAGAATCTGAGCTCAGAAAACTATAAAGTACTCATGAAAGAAATTGAGGAAGACACAAAGGAATGGAAAATGTTCCATGCTCATGGATTGGAAGAACAAATGTGAAAATGTCCATGCTACCTAAAGCTATCTACACACTTAATGCAATCCCTATCAAAATACCATCCATTTTTTTCAAAGGACTGGAACAAATAATCATAAAATGTATATGGAACCAGAAAAGATCTCAAATAGTCAGAGGAATGTTGAAAAAGGAAGCCAAAGTCGGTGGCATCATAATTCCAGACTTCAAGCTCTACTACAAAGCTGTCATCATCGAGACAGTATGGTATTGGCCTAAAAACAGACACATCGATCTGTGGAACAGAATAGGGAGCCCAGAAATAGACCCTCAACTCTATGGTCAACTAATCTTTGACAAAGCAGGAAAGAATGTCCCATAGAAAAAAGACAGTCTCTTCAACAAATGGTGCTGGGAAAATTGGACAGCCACATGCAGAATAATGAAACTGGACCATTTCCTTACACTACAGACAAAAATAGACTCCAAATGGATGAAAAACCTCAATGTGAGAAAGGAATCCATCAAAATCATTGAGGAGAACACAGGCAGCAACCTCTTCAACCTCAGCTGCAGCAACTTCTTCCTAGAAACATTGCCAAAGGCAAGGGAAGCCAGGGCAAAAATGAACTATTGGGACTTTATCAAGATCAAAAGCTTTGCACAGCAAAGGAAACAGTTAACAAAACCAAAAGACAACTGACAGAATGGGAGAAGATATTTGCAAACAACATATCAGATAAACAGCTAGTATCCAAAATCTACAAAGAACTTATCAAACTCAATACCCAAAGAACAAATAATCCAATCAGGAAATGGGCAGAGGACATGAACAGACATTTCTGCAAAGAAGACATCCAGATGGCTAACAGACACATGAAAAAGTGCTCCACATCACTTGGCATCAGGGAAATACAAATCAAAACCACAATGAGATACCACCTCACACCAGTCAGAATGGCTAAAATTAACAAGTAGGAAATAACAGATGCTGGCAAGGATGCAGAGAAAGGGAAACCCTCCTATACTTTTGGTGGGTTCCTCAAAAACTTGAAAATAGAGCTACCTATGACCTAGCAATCACACTACTGGGTATTTACCCTAAAGATAAAAATGTAGTGATCCGAATGGGACTGTGCACCTGAATCTTTATAGCAGCGATGTCCACAATAGCCAAACTATGAAAAGAACTTAGATGTCCATCAACAGATGAATGGATAAAGAAGAGGTGGTATATATATATACAATTGAATACTATGCAGCCATTAAAAGAAATGAAATCTTGCCATTTGCAATGATGTGGATGGAACTAGAGGATATTATGCTGAGCAAAATAAGTAAATCAGAGAAAGACAATTATCATATGATCTCCCTGAAATGAGGAAGTTGAGAGGCAAAGTGGAGGGTTTGGGGGGTAGTGAAGGAAAAAATGAAACAAGATAGGATCGGGAGGGAGACAAACCATAAGAGACTCTCAATCTCACAAAACAAACTGAGGGTTGCTGGGGGGTGGGGTTGGTGGGGTAGGGAGAGCATGGTTGGGTTATGGACATTGGGGAAGTATGTACTATGGTGAGTGCTGTGAAGTGTGTAAACTTGGCGATTCACAGACCTGTACCTCTGGGGCTAATAGTACATTATATGTTAATAAAATATCAAAAATTTTAAAAATATGCTATCATTGTAGTTTTTACTCCAAAGCATAGGAGATTGAGAAACATTTTTTCTCTTTTCCACCCTTCTCAAACACTAAGGACTCCAGAGGCTTCTTTAATAAATAAAATCGTAATGTTACACTTTATAAATTATGTAGCATCTGACAGTCACAGAATACCTTCTTCGAGGATAATTTATTAGCTTGAACACATGATAAGCACTCTGTAGTCAAAAGTATCTGAATTCAACTAGCTTTGTGTGAGAGAGGAACTTATCCTTTTCTGTATTCTTTTAAGGTCATTTGTAAATTTTCAACCTAATACATAATATTAGGTTTAATATATAATACATTATTTCTTATGTATTTTCTACATGCCAGACATTGTGTTAGGCACATAAACAAATATTATTTCTTATGTATTTTCTACATGCCAGACATTGTGTTAGGCACATAAACAAATATTATAAATGAAAAGTCTGGTTCCAATCTCAAGATATTTAGAGCTACCAAGAACTACTAATTATGTGCTCCAAATGTCTTTACTCATACAAAGATAATTAGAAACAGGCATATTCCAATTTGTAGTAATCTCAACTACATGTTTGGTTTGAGACTTAAGTTCAATACTAGGTGTAACTATATCAGCCACTTCACTTTCCTCCTTAACACAAAGATAAGTAAAGGGTTGCCACTTGAGGCAGAGTGACTTGTGCAAGGACAGAATTCATTTGATACATTTGGAACTATTTTAAAAACCAATTTGGTAAGAGAACAGTAGATTCGAAGGTAAATTTTTCCTTACTTGTTTTTGAGGATAAAATGATTTTTGGCAACTCTGTTAATCTAATTATCTTCCAGACAGGATTTTGAGAGCAGTAAATAACTTGGGAGACATCATTCTTTTGCAATGTAATTCTATATAATTTACTAATTCATTCATATTTTTTCAATATAGGAGGTTAGGAGTCAGTTTTACCAAACTCTCCTAATTGTTACACACATTCATTCAGATCACCCAAACCTGAATGCTTACAAATTCAGAAAATAACCTGCTGACATATTCTAGTATTTCTACCTAACTTCCTTTATGATACTTAATGCTATTCTGACAACTTTGTAACTGCTTTGTAACATCTTTGTCTCTCTGACTAAACAAATGTCCTAGCATATCATCTCGAAAACTCAGATTCCCATGTCACAATTCATATGATTCATTCATTTAATACATACTGATCACTTTAAATGTAATGCACTGGGGAGGGATCTACGGATGCATTTACGCCCCCTTGCTTCAGTGTCATTTTTTACAAATGCTGTCTTCCTGGTTTGCACATACTCTACCTCCTGGACTATAGCAACTTTGACAAAGTGAAGATAAAATTTGATAAATAAAAGCATGAGTGAACATTTCTTTTCCAGGGTTAAAACCTGGGAACCATAGGATTGAACCACAGACCACCAACTCCTTACCGTAGGAGATTCTCCTTAATGCACAGGAAGGATTACCTTCAATATTAGAAATTTCCAGCTCTCCCAAGGCCTCCTAACCTGATCTGTCTGTGGCCTTCTTAGGCAGTTTGTAAAATGTTTTCATATTGACAACAGTTTTAGAATGTCTGAGCATTCAGTAGGTCTTCCTAGGGATTGTGGAAGTTAAAATGCACTTAAAAAAAAAAAAAAAATCACCTCTTTTACCAGGAGTCCATGGTTCCAGCAAGAAATAGAAGTAGCCCTTTGAGGAAGCAGGAACTGATGGATTAGGCTCATCTGAAATTACTTGTGGCTGTAATGGATGCTGCTCCAATAATCAGGATGTTATCCCCAGTGTTCTGGAGATGTTCCAGTTCTGTAATTACTTCTGCCTACCTATTTTCCTCCTGGAAGTTTCAAAGGCATTATTTTCTCTGCCTTTTTCTGGAAAGAAAAAAAAAAGAAGCTAATAAGGCCACATTCAGTTAAAACAATACTACAATAATCTAATATAGATTTACTGAAATTTTAAGTAAAGAATAAAGTGACTATACAACTCCTTGTCAAAAGATTTAATTATGTGCTCAAAATATCCTTACTCATACAAAGATAATTAGAAACAGACATATTCCAACCAATATAAGTACACATGGGAATTTGAAATTTGAATTTAAATGTTCTGTTTATACTTTTGAGAAATATAATCAGCAAACACAATTTTAAATTTTCCTTTAGAAAATGAACCTGTATTACACACAGTTTTAATGTTTATTAACTCATGACTCTGAAGCCTAAATTGACATGTCCTTTAGAGTTGTTTACCAGTGCCTTTGAAAAATCTCATTGATGTTAGTGACAAAGTTGTTATTGTCTAAAGGTGAATTAACAGATTTTAAACATTGTTGGAACATGGTCAATTAATTTTATTCTTCAATATGAAAAGAACCCCAGATTCGAAAGAGAGCTGTGATATTGCCCTAGTCTCTTCTTCTGAGGAATTGAGAACTTTAACAGTTGAGTTATAAAAACAGTAGAAAAAAAATAGTTGTTCAGGAGCATACAATTTTTTACATTTTGAGTTATTATCCATTTACTAAATGGAAACCCAGTGTAGTTTAGCAATTAAAGTTATGTTTATTATATATTACTTTTATTAACCTCCTATTGTGACATCAATGAAACATAGCAAATTTAATATCATAAAACTTTGCAAACAGCAGTTTTTTCTCATGTTAACATAAATGTGACCATCTAGAAATGGATGTGCTCTTCTGCTACCATCTTATTCTTACATTGCTTGCTATTCTGAAAAATTTATTTCTTGCTACTAAACTTCTCAGCAATGTGACAAGTGCACTTTGTAAATCATAAATTATAGAATAATTTGGGAACCACTGCAGTAGTACTGCCTGAAGATCATTTAAAGGAATTTTTTTAAAAAAAGGTCATAGCCACAGAAGGCGGCTTTGGACCACTATCTGTCACTATTGGGTTAATGATAATGTCTTTGGTTATAACCTAGGTTAAAAATTTTATTCCCAGTGCAAAAGACTCAATAACATTATGTCTTTATTATCCTCTTGCATATAGAACTTTAAATAGGGAGTAAAAATATTTCATGGATAACTGTTATTTTCACCTAACAAGGCCTATTCTTACATTCGCTTGGCATATCTGAATTATTTCTGAGCCCGAATTTGTGTCTTCAATTCATCTACTTGTAAACATCCTGACTAATCCCACACATCCATTTCTTTCAAATATCCAATAGATACTATAGAGCTTAATCTTTGGGGTATTAATATATACCTTATTATCTAAAGCTGTCATTTTCAGATATGGGAATTAAAACCCTTACTAAAACAATTTGGCCATATTCAGTGCTAAATAGAGTCTGTCAAAGGACACTGAGCAAATATTTCAGAATTTTAAAATAAAACGAATTTCATCAAAATGGTTATGTGAGAGACCAAGAAATATCTACATTATAGCAGATGATCAAAACACATTAGATTTCCATTATATGTTAATAGTACAGATATATTTAGACTGCATAAGTAAAATGTATCAGAAGTAATAGCTCATTTACTTATATATTCAAGAATGCAGCCTATTTTAACTAAGTGAAGTTTGGAGATAAAAATGAGTATAATATAATATAGTGGTCACAGTCCACTTGTTATAAATCTTAACTGTGCCTACTACACATAGTAGTGTTTTAAGCTTCTGCAAACCACTACTCTGATGCTCAGGAGGGAGGTGAACTAGATCACTCTTCCAAAATATGAGATATTACAACTATCTAGAAGATAACTCTTCATTTATTTAAAATACATGAACACTTGAGACACAGGGCCCATTTTATGATTTGTTGTGTCAACTTATCAACTACAGGTAACTGGAAATACTTTATGCTTTAGAGTCATTTAAAATAAGTATTTCCCCCCATTTTTACCTTTTATTTCTTACTTTGCATACACCTGGAGTAGAACATGCACATTATATATAGTAAGTCTTTACTCACTAATTTAAGAAAATAATCGTATAGTTCTCCTTAAATTTATGTGGAAAAGCATAGGACCTAGAATGGTGAAAATTTTTTATAAAAGATGAAAAGTAAAAGGACTAACACTACCTTATTTCAAGACTTATAATGGTACAATAATTAAGGCAGAAAGGAACTGACATACTGACCAATGAACAGGTCAACAGAACAAAATATAAAGGTTTCAGAATCATTCTCACACATTAAAAAAAAAACAACTATTTTTGACAAAAAAGTTTAAAGGCACTTCTGTAGCTGAAATGATTGATATCTATATACCAAAATTAAAAAATCTACCTTATTTTATACAGTGTACAAAAACTAACTCAAAATATGTAATGGATCTAAATTAAAACCTACAGCTATAAAATTTCCAGAATAAAAGCAATGAGGTCTACCTGGGTGGCTTAGTCAGTTAAGCCTCTGACTTGTGATTTCAGCTCAGGTCAAAATCTAAGGAGTGGTCAGATCAAGCTCTGTATCTGCCCCTCCCCCCATCCCACTCAGCCTGGAGTCCGCTTGAGATTCTCTCCCTCTGCCCCTCCCCCCACTCACACTCTCTCAAATACATAAATCATTTTAAAAAAAGGCAATGAGAATATTTTTAACTGTTACAGAAAACTTTTTAAAAGATATCAAAAAAAAAAAAAGATACGATACCAAAAGAAAGTCCATAAGAGAATAATACATTGGACTTTACTAAAATTAAATCCTTTGAAAAACACTGTAAAAAGAATCAACAGCGTTGTTGACTAGGAGACAATTGTTACAAATCCTATTACTGACAAAGGATTATATCTAGAAATTTCAAAATAAGTCAGTTTAAAATAAATGGGTAAAATATTTGAACAAATCCTCTAAAGGTTTAGCAGTCTCTTTAAAGGTTAAACTTTTCACAAGGGTATAGGCAATCCACAACTAAGATACACCCAAGATATTGGAAACTTATGTTCATATTAAGACTTGTATATAGAACCATAACAGCTTTACTTGTAATAGCTAGATTCTAGATGTAAACCAAATACTAATAAGTGAATCCATCAATGCATAAACAAATGGTGGTTTACCTACAGAATTAAACACTACCCAATAATAAAAATGAAGGAACTATTGGATGAATTTTTAAATAATTATGCTGACTGAAGTCAAGTATATTTTATGATTCCATTTATATAAAATACTATTACTAGAAAATGCAAATGGATCTATAAAAAGTTTGTAAAAAGTTGATCAGTGGTTTCCTTGGGAATGAGGTAAGGAAGTTGTTCATGGAAGTAGGGAAGAGTGGAATTACAAGGGAACATGTGGAAACTCTGAGAATAATAAATATGTTTATCTTAACTGTAGTTGGTTTCTTAGGCATAGACATCTGTCATAACTTCAGTAGTCTTTTTAAAAAATTTTACATGAGGGGTGCCTAGGTGGCTCAGTTGGTTAAGCATCTGCCTTTGGCTCAGGTCATGATCCCATAGTCCTGGGATCAAGCCCCACATAAGACTTTCTGCTCAGTGGGGAGGCTTTTTCTCCCTTTCCTCCTGGCTTGCGCTCTCTTTCTGTCTCTCTCTCTCAAATAAATAAATACAATCTTAAAAAAAATTACATGAGAAAGATTATTCAAATCCTTGCAGGGAGTTCCTTGCAATATTATGAGTGAAAAATACACACTGGTGAAAAAGTAGAGAAAATAATATTATATAAACATACAGACAGACATACACACACACACACATATATACACACACATACACACACACATTTAGGGAAATTAGTAATGCAAACGAATGGAAAAGATTTGGAGTGAGGCTCAAAGGACAATATAAATATAGGGCAAAATGGAGATAGAATGGGAGAGGAAGACAGAAAGAAGTAGAAATAAACATATTTAATTAGCACTACATTATGAATTTAAAAGAAGGAAAGCAATTTCATTAACCTCTTATTTGTTTTATTGGAATTTGGTCAGTGTATATTGTAACTAAAGCCCACACAAGGTCAAATAATATTGCTTATGGTCTCTGGAGTTCGAGCAGTTTTAATTGCACACTGGAAAACAAATATGTTTATGCTTTGCCATGTGAGTAGTGTTTAAACAGAAAGGAAGGAAACATCTGGGGTATTATAAAATAAGCATAACTACAAAATTAATCAGCTGCCATTTTTAATTATTATAAGGCTGACTGACTTTCTAAGAGCAGGGGATCTGTACTTATTTGGACATTGGCATTAAAATGTTTAAGGTATATTACAGCATCACTCTGATACTAACAGTTTGCCTTATTAAAAAATGTATTATACTGTGAAGGAATACTGAGAATGGCCAGAGGCCAGTTTGTATACCTCCCTTTCCTTGTACCAGTTATTATTTCATTCTATGTTTAGTAACTAAATGTTAAAGAGAACAGGTTTTTCTGCTTATTTATATATGATGTGACATGATATATTAATTATAATTTTGTTCCCCCACCTAGAATATCCTCTTTGAAGCTTTTATTTCTGTGCTTTCCCCCCAGACCTCTTTACTTATTCAAATTTTATATATTATTCAGGATTCAGCATAAGCATTATCTCTTCTTAAAAACATTCCTAAATCCCTAGGCTGGCTTTAGTTCTCCTTATGTTTATTAAATGTTATCTCCTCCTTACCACTTCAACTATAAGTAGTCTACTACAATGATTATCTATGACCTCTTCTTTTTCCTCCATTGGACCAACCTTGACCAGTAACCATGAATCCTTCACTTGTATTCAAGGACATGCAATGAAACTCTTAAGCATCCCACACATATTTGATTTAAGTCATGGGTTACAGTGTCTTTTTTTCCAAAGGCTCACTGAGAAAATACAGTGCAAAGATAAAATTTAAATAAATATATAGTATAACAATAATTAGGAAAGTTAAGTTGACAAGTTACTTTGAATAATTATGGAAGCTAAAGAGTTCTTTTGTTCAAATCAACAGCAAAACTAAATTCAGCCATATATATCAGCAAACCAATGGAGAAGGGCTACTGAAGAAACACACGTTTATCTTAGCAAGTTATTTCCAGCCATTAGCTTGAGTGTGCTGTATAGTGTGCTAAGTGGTAACTCTGGGCCAATCCTCTGCCTTCCACACAAAAACAGCTCTAATTACAGTTTGGTTATAGTTAACAAGACAAGTTCTCTACATGTACACACACACACACACACACACACACACACACATACTTACTCACACATTTGTGTATGGTGTCCCTAGAAAATATGATAAAGCTACAAAGAAAAGCAAGATGATATTTTTGTTTTCTTTACTCTATTCTAAGTGATATATACAGCTCACAGAGTGAAACATGTCCTACCCCCCCTATCATGCCCAGGACTTTTCCATTCCCAGCTCTATTTCCTGCCAGAGAAACTGTGGTAGCTGTAAGGAAACCCATTCATTTCTAATTCTGATTATTCGTTATTACTAATTATTACTAATCATTATTATTTATAGAATGAGCAATGAATTATCACTAAATACATGAAAAATGGAGAGGGAAAGCAGAGATAACAAGCTAAATAAATAAACCAACTTTCAAGAAAACAAATTAGAATAAATTATATCTAGTTTATATAATCAGAAATTCCAGAAGAGTTTACAATTATAAAATAAAAATAGGCTTCTCTGAATAAAAGAATAGTTGTTTTTCCTTTCCATCTGTGTTATCATTGCAAGATCTTGCCACTTTTTCTGTGCCTATAACAGTGCCTGGCAATGCATGTACTATGTTTTCCTGCCCATCTGTGCTTCTAAATTTGAGGTAGTTAAAAGAGTTAAGAAGTATCATGCTAAGTTCATCAACTGATAAAAAGTGGCAAAATCTAAGCATATAATATTCAACAAAGTACCCCATTTATCAAATATTAAGCACCTACTGTACATCAAATACTTTTCTGGGTTCTGAGAATGCATCAGTATAGGAGAAAAGAAATTATTTCCTTCAGGGACCTTACATTGTACTGAGAGAAAACTGAAACAATCAAACAGTGATAAGTTTAAAGAGTAAAAATAAGGTAGGTAATGGGAATAGAGTAAGGTATATTCAGATTGTGTTCTGGGGAAGATGTTTCTGACAAAATCATTTTTAGCATGGACTTGGAAACAAAGAAATTGTGTGCCATGAGTCAAGAAGTTTCTATGTATGTTCTAATGTAACGATTGTAACAAAGATCATATTCCTGTCATGTCCAAAGAATAAGGAGCTGAATGAGTAATGGGGAGTGAAATAAGAGCTGAATCAGAGAGGCCACCAGGGAAGGATTGTATAGTACCTCCTAGCTACTGTCTTTCAGGATCCACTGTGGTAGGGCAAGAGTAGAAGCAGGAAGAACAGTCAGAAGGTCATGTAATTATCCTTTTGAAACCTGGTGCTCAGATTTTGAAAATATTGTGAAAGAAAAGTTGACAGAATTGGATGTGCTGTGTGAAAGAAAGCACTTAAAAATTAATGTTATTTGTCTGTCATTCTTTGGTATAGTGCCTAGCTAGACACTTTAAGTATTGAAACTGCCTTGGGTGAAGTAGGGCATGGAAGCAGGGGCAAGGAAATGACAACAAAGAGAGCTAACATTAATTAAACATGCACTTGGTGCCAGAAATTTTCCAAGTGCTTTTTATGCATCAGACCATTAGATATTCACCTTAATTTCCTGAGATAGATACTATTGATAACCATGGTTTCAGATAAAGCAACTTGGTCTTATATGATATATCCCAAGCCTTAAGATAATACACCTAGTAGTTTGCAGATGAAGATGATATCACACCAGCTGTCCTCATGTCCTAAACTCTTAAAGTTGTATCAAGGGACCACCCATCTTGTCATAAAATGCTACCAGTTAGGCACTTTACAAAGACACTCCTGTTTAATAATCAGTAAGTGAATAGGAGTAAACCACTACTTAGTGAGGATATTAAATTTATCAAAAATCAGGGCAACATCAAAGATTAATGATTGCATTTTTGTTTAAAGAAGTAGAGAGGATACTAATTGAACTGTTAAAGGAAAAGAGGGAGACTTCATACTCATAAGTTTCCAGAAATGCTGGCATTATTTGTTTTCTTGATTATAGGAATTCTTCTAATATTTTCACGAATATTGCTACAATCCAAAAAGTTTTAGCATCTAAAGTTCTTCAGACTTTACTTAGCGACACCCTTACATTTAGAAATTCTGATTTTAAGTATTTTCTATCACACTTTTCATTACATATACTTTAAGAATAATGATTGTTTGTTTCAACTTGGGAATTTTGATACCTCTTGGAAGAGAATTTATAGACATTCTGTAAAAGAATTTCAACCACATCATTCTCCTTGGAAAGAAAAAGTGTTCAAGTTGACAAACAGTGGAGAGGAAAAAAGAGTTGCTATAATTCCCACCATCACTAGCAAGTATACAACATGATAAAATGTACCACATTCGCTTCCTCTAGGAGATAAAATTTGGGTGTTTTTCACTCTTAGTCAGTAAGTGGGTCACTCAGTTACAAATATCTAATTTTATTGTTTGTGTGAATTCAAATATTCCTTGAAAAGTATTTCAAGCCCTGAAAGATAAGTCAATTATTGATAAAATTAAGCTGTTAGTATCTTTAACAAACAACCATTTTGATTTTATGAGCCACAACAGACAAAAACACGAATAAATAAATAAATAAATAAAACCAATAAAAATTTTTGGTTGGTATTTATGTTTGTGAGCTAGTAAGAATTCCACAGGCTGACGAATGAGATCTAGGATTATTCAGCTACTAAATCACGTGGCTGACTTGTATCTACAACTAACTGATGATGTTAAAAACTACTACAAAATGTTTCAGGATTTACAATTTACTTGCTGTGTGATATTACACAGGGGACTAAAATAATAGTGCTTACCTAATAGGGCTTGTTATAAAGATGATTAATGATGAAGGGGGAAGGAAAGAGGATGAAAAGTAGGAGGAGGAGGGGAAGAGGAAGAGCACAAGAGGAAGAGGAAGAGCACAACTTAGAAGACTCCGTGACATACAGTAACTGGTATGAGTCTTAATTAAATTTTGAAAATCATAATAAATCAATATGCCACAGTAATAATATACTATAGGCAAAGTATAAATATTTATGGTAGTTGTCTTCCGGATAATCCTTTTTTTAAAATCTGTAAACCTTTAAAAATGATAGGAAATACTGACATGTTATCAGTCCCTCACAACTGAGGAAAGCATAATTTATTGAATAACTTTTTTTTAAAGATTTTTAAATTTATTTGAGAGAGAGAGAGAATGTGAGAGAGGACAAAAGCAGGGTGAGGAGTAGGAGAAGCAGGCTCCTCACTGAGCAGGCAGCACGATGTTGGGCTCAATGTGAGGCTCGATCCCAGGACTCCAGGATCATGACCTTCACTTAAGGCAGCCACTCAACTGACTGAGCCACCCAGGCACCCCTTGAATAACTTTTCTAATCACACTTTACTAGAAGCAAAGAGCAAGTGGAAGCTGTGAGAGAAGTGGTAACTGGATGATGGCTCTGCTTGGAATGTGCCCCTATATACAGGCATCCATTGTTGAAATTTTTAAATAGCTCCAGAATTTATTTAAAAAAATAAACACCCTGCATTTGGAATGAATAAACACACAAAACTGTTTATCTAAATTGAATATTTCTTAATGTAATAGCCCTTACTAAGTATGTATACTAATTTAGAAAAAACACATGTCCATTTCTACTTAAAAATAGAACACAGTTTTAGGATGCAGGAATGAAAAAAAAATTGCTTGTGAATGTGCTACTTATACCTTGAATCTGACAGGAAGGCAAAAACACAAAAAGTGATATTAACCTAGTTTTGAATTTTATGGCTTGTGATTTGATTATGAAACTAGTAGTGCCCCCAGCATTGGATTATATAAAGTCACTTTCAAATGATGCATAATCTGGAGTCCCTTTGAAGTATTAGAAATGTAATCAGCAGTTCTGTCACACACATATGTCCTATTACCTGCAAGGTATAGCAAGGTGAATGCATGGAAACAGGTCCTGACTCTCCTTTTTACATGCTTTTGATTCCTTCTATTTTGAAGCAAAGGAATGAAATTGCTATAAAATTAAGAAAGAAACTGGTGATAAACATAAGTTAGATTTAATTCATACATTATCTATATTTAAGTCTGAGAAAATTATTTAAGACATGAAAATACATAAAACAATAGAGTCTCAGGAACTGAAATTAGAGAAACTTCTATTTGAGAAATAGTGCATCTATTGGTGTTTTTAGTGTACCATATTTCAAATTGGCTTCAAATTTTTCTCAAATATAATTCTCTCTAGATAGACAGATACACACGTACATATACAGACACCTGAGTTTTATTTTATGGTGATGGCTTCCAGTCTTTCCCTATGTTAATAATTATAAACTGAACACAACTAAAATATACCTACTTCCTTATGGCACAGCAGCTTATAGCTGTATTTTTAGCTTAGCCCCTGAGCATTACTTTTTAATGTGAAATCCTATGAGACTTAGAACAGTATTTTTCAAACTGTGAATTGACCCATTTATGGGTTATGATGGAGTAGTGGGTCATAAGATCAAGTTAGAGGGCTAGGTAACAGTATAAGATAGAACAGAACAGCAAAAATCAGAGTGCATAGCATATATAAGTATAGGTGCTATCCCATGAACATTTTGTTTCCTTTACGTGCATAGGTTTGTGTAGGTGTGCACATACACAGTTGTTAAACTGTATTTATACTATGCATAATAATTTAAGATTTTGATAGCAAATGTGTGAGAATTATGTATCTACCTCAAGGGTTCCATGTCCACTAAAAAAATCTTCAAAATTCTCTGGTTATGCACATTTCCTAAGGGAAAGACAGATGGAGAGAGGAAGATGGTAACAGAGTAGAAGCACTCTAGGCTTGCCTCATCCCATGAATACAACTAGGTAACTATCAAATCATCCTAAATACCAGAAGTCTATCTGGAGACTGGCAGAACAAACTCCACAACTAAAAGTAGAGAAGGGTGGGGGGCACCTGGGTGGCTCAGTGGGTTAGGCCTCTGCCTTTGGCTCAGGTCCTGGGATCTCAGGGTCCTGGGATGGAGCCCCACATCAGGCTCTCTGCTCAGCATGGAGCCTGCTTCCCCCCTCTCTCTGCCTGCCTCTCTGCCTATTTGTGATCTCTCTGTCAAATAAATAAATAAAATCTTAAAAGTTAATGAATAAAATCTTAAAAAAGTAATAAACTTAAAAAAATAAAAGTAGAGAAGTGGCCATGTCAAAGAAGGTAAGAAGTAGAGTGGCACATATTTAAGAGAGAAACAGACCATAGCTAATATGGTGATGGTGTGGGGGGGGTGGTTTCTGCGGTCACAGAGAATAATGAGAAACAAACTAACACACAGGGAGCTTATAGGGGAAAAAGAATTCTCATAGCAATTGATCTGGAAGCAAGGGCCATATTTCCTGAGTTCTTCTAAGCAATGAGTTTTAAACCCTGGGGTTTTAAAGGCCAGTGGGGTTGGCTTAGATAGAGCCCAGAGGGCACTGGGGCTGTTCTTGGAGAGAAGGCAAGGCAAACCAGTATCTGACACTCAGTACATAACTTTCTTAAATCAGACTCCTCCCCTCCCCCACAATCTGGTGGAACTGCCCTTCCCAGTCCTGTTTGCCTCTGTCTCAGCACAATAAGCCCCCCTCCCACAGAAGATCACCCAAACCCATGCCAACACTGGGTCTCCCAACCTGAGAGTTTTGTAAAGCCTCAGTTCTCTTGGCAGTAGCTATAGCTCTCATTTGACAAGCAGACCAGTGCATACTTGGTTAAAATTTCTCACAGTCACACAAGGGACCAAACATTGCCAACAAAGCAAAGAGAGCCTCTGCTGACAACTGGCCTCAAGGATAAAATGGCCATGACACAATAGCAGAGCACATGCAGCACATATTGGAGGTACTCCCTTAAGTGGTAGGCCCACAGGAACAGGGGACACTATAGATTGCAGGGCACCACAAGACCTCTTCTTCATGAGGCCCTTACCCTTAGAATAGGAGATATAGCTGGCTTTTCTAACACCAAGAAATAGGCACAGAGATAGACAAATGAGAAGATACTTACTCCAAATGAAAGAACAGGACAAAGTCACAGCTGGAGATCTAATTAAAAAACCCAAGTAACATGCCTGAAGGGAGTATTTAAAGCAATGATCATGAGGATTCTCACTGGACTTGAAGAAAGAATAGAAGACATCATTGAGACCCTTAAAATGGAGTTACAAAAGAACCAGAGATAGAGAGTAAAATAAATTATGCCTGATGCAATTAATAGCAGGATAGAAAAAGCAGAGAAATCAGTTAATGACCTAAAACCCAGAGTAATGAAAAGTAATCAAGATGAACAAGAGAGAAAAATTATTATGGAAAATGAAAACAAACAGGGAACTCAGTGACCATCAAACAAAATAACATTCACATTACAGGAGTCCCAGAAAATGAAGAGAGAGCAAAGGGGCCAAAAAATTTATTTGAAGAGATAATAGCTAAAAACATCCCTAATCTGGGGAAGGAAACATTTATCTGAATCCAGGAAGCAGAGAACCCCCCAACAAAAATCAACAAAAACAGATCTACACCAAGACATATTATAACTAAAATGGCAAAATCCAGTGATAAAGAAAACATTTTAAAAGCAGCAAGACAGGGATGCCTGGGTGGCTCAGTTGGTTAAGCAGCTGCCTTCGGCTCAGGTCATGATCCCAGCGTCCTGGGATCGAGTCCCACATCGGGCTCCTTGCTCGTCAGGGAGCCTGCTTCTCCCTCTGCCTCTGCCTGCCATTCTGTCTGCCTGTGCTCGCTCTCTCTCCCTCTCTCTCTCTGACAAATAAATAAATAAAATCTTAAAAAAAAAAAAAAGCAGCAAGACAAAAGCAGACCATTATATATAAGGGAAATTCCATATGTCTCTCAAGGGATTTTTCAGTGGAAACTTTCCAAGCCAGAAAGGAGTGGCATGATGGCATGATATATTCAACGTGTTGAATGGGAAATATCTGCAGCCAAGAATACTCTATTCATCAAGGCCATCTTCAGAATGGAAAGAGGTATAAAGAGTTTCCCAGACACAGAATAACTAAAGGTGTTCATGACCACTAAACCAGCCCTGCAAGAAGCATTAAGGGGCACTCTTTTAGTGGAAAGGAAAGATCAAAAGTGACACTATGAAGATGGAAACACAAATGGAGTAAAAATGAGTATTTTTGTAAAATATCAGTCATTAAACCCACAGAAAAAAAGGTTGTAAAATATGACACCATATGGCTAAAATGTGGGGAGGAGAGGAGAAAAGAATGGTTTCAAATTTAAATGACCATCAATTTAATATACATATTCTTTTCAAGAGCATAGGGAACATCCTCCAGAATAGATCACATATTAGGCCACTAAACAAACCTCAATCAATTCAAAAGACTGAAGTCCTATCATTCATTTTCGTTAATCACAATGCTATGAAACTAGAAGTCAACCACAAGAAAAAATCTGGAAACAAATGAATATAAGCACAATGGGCCAAAATGTTTGGGATGCAGCAAAAGTGGTTCTAAGAGGGAAGTCTGTAGTACTACAAACCTAACTCAGAAAGCAAGAAAAATCTCAACCTAATGTTAAGCCTAAAGGAACTAGAAAGAGAACAACCTACACAACCTAAACCCAGCAGGAGGAAGGAAATAACCAAATTTAGAAAAGAAATAAATAACATAGAACCTAAACAAAACAACAACAACAACAAAAAAAAACACCCCCCCCCCAAAAATAATAGAACAGATCAGTGAAACCAGGAGCTGGTTATTTGAAAAAATAAATAAAATTGATGAATTTTAGCCAGACTTATCAAGAGAAAAAGAAAAAGGACTCATATAAATAAAATAAAATAAATGAGAGAGGAGAAATATCAAACAGCACAGAAATACAAAAATTTTAAGAGAATGTTATGAAAAACTGTATGTCAACAAATTGGACAACCTAGAAAAAAATGGATAAATCCCTAGAGACATATATATTACCAAAGCTGAAACAGGAATAGAAAATGTGAACAGATCAATTACCAGGAAAGAAATTCAATCAGCCATAAAAATAATCCCCAACAAACAAAAGACCAGGACCAGATGGCTTCACAGATGTATTTTACCAAACCTTTAAAGAAGAGCTAATATCAGGGGGAGGGGCTGGCTCCTGGCAAGTGGCAGAGCAATGGAGCACAAAACCAGGACTTTTAAAAGTCTGCTCCACTGATGGACATTGCTCCAGAGGCTAAACCAGGGTGAAGCCCATGTGGGGACAGCGTGGCCCCAGGTTCCACAGGGTTATGGAAGGATTGGGGGTGTCACAAAGCTTGCAGGTATTAGAGTGGGGAAGCCGGCTACAGAAACAGAGCGGAGGAGTGAGCTCTCAACTCGGGGTCACCTTGAACCATAATCCATGGCACAGGCAACTGCTCTGAGTGGATTCCCCACAAGATCTGGGAAGATCCCCTCTGGAAAAGCTCAGGGATCTGCAGGGTTTGGAGACTCCAGGCAGAGCTGTGCGCCAGAGACAGAGACGCTTGGTCACAGGCTGGGTGACTCAGAGCGCAGCCAGAGGCCAGGGAGAGAGGAGTGATTGAGCCCTTTTCTCTGAGGGCGCACTGAAGAGTTGGGCCCTGAGCTCTTGGCTCCTCAGGACCAGAGATTAGGAGGCTGCCATTTTCATTCCCATCCTCTGGAACTCTACGGAAAGCGTTCAGGGAACAAAAGCTCCCAAAAGCAAACCCGAGTGGATTACTTAGCCTGGTCCCTGGTATGGGCGGGGCAATTCCACCTCGACCAAAGACACTTGAGAATCATTACAACAGAACCCTCCCCCAGAAGATCAACGAGAAATCCAGCCAAGAACAAGTTCACTTACCAAGGAGAACAGCAGAATTCCAGAGAAGGAGAAAGCAAAGCATGGAATTCACAGCTTTCTCCCCATGATTCTTTAGTCTTGCAAAGTTAATAAACTGTTTTAATTTTATTTTTTTCTTCTACTAAATGTTTTTTAACTTTTACTTTTTCCTCTTTTAACATTTTTTAAACTAGTTTATCTTAAAAATACCTTTCATAAAAAAAAAAACCTTTTTTGAAAACTTCATTATTACAGTCATATTTTATCCTTCATTGTATCTAACTTTATTTTTTGTATATATATATATATAGGGGTTTTTTCTTCTAAAAAATTTTGGGGTACAACTCCTAATAGATCAAAATACACCCTACATCTAGCACCGGGCTTGTTCTAGTCTCCAGCCCAAACAAATTCTCTCCACATACTTTTTCTTTATTCTCCCAACCAGCTAACCTTATCAACTCCTTTCTTAGAAATTAAAAAAAAATTTTTTTCATCGTTATAGTCATATTACATCCCTTCATTGTGTTTACCCTTATATATATTGTTCATTCTTTAACATTTTGGGAGATAGTTTCTTCTGAGAGACCAAAATACTCCCAAAATAAAGTGGGTGACCCTGTTCTAGGCACCAGTCTAATATTATATATATATTTTTTCTTTTTTATATTTTTTATTTGTTTTCTTTTTTTAATTTTTTTTTCCTGAACTTCTTTTTACCCCATTTATTCCCTCCACAATTTGGGGTCTCTTCTTATTTGGTTAAAGCACATTTTCCTGGGGACTTTGCCACCCTTTTAGTATTTTATTTGCTCCTTCATATACTCTTTTTTTTTTTTTATAAATATATATTTTTATCCCCAGAGGTACAGCTCTGTGAATCGCCAGGTTTACACACTTCACAGCACTCACCATAGCACATACCCTCCCCAATGTCCATAACCCTACACCCCCCCCAACCCCCCTCCCCCCATCAACCCTCAGTTTGTTTTGTGAGATTAAGAATCACTTATGGTTTGTCTCCCTCCCAATCCCATCTTGTTTCATTTACTCTTCTCCTACCCCCTTAACCCCCCATGTTGCATCTCCTCTCCCTCATATCAGGGAGATCATATGATACTTGTCTTTCTCCGATTGACTTATTTCGCTAAGCATGATACCCTCTAATTCCATCCACGTCCTCGCAAATGGCAAGATTTCCTTTCTTTTGATGGCTGCATAGTATTCCATTGTGTATATATACCACATCTTCTTTATCCATTCGTCTGTTGATGGACATCTAGGTTCTTTCCATAGTTTGGCTATTGTAGACATTGCTGCTATAAACATTCAAGTGCACGTGTCCCTTCGGATCACTATGTTTGTATCTCTAGGGTAAATACCCAGCAGTGCAATTGGTGGGTCATAGGGTAGTTCTATTTTCAACATTTTGAGGAACCTCCATGCTGTTTTCCAGAGTGGGTTGCACCAGCTTGCATTCCCACCAGCAGTGTAGGAGGGTTCCCCTTTCTCCGCATCCTCGCCAGCATCTGTCATTTCCTGACTTGTTAATTTTAGCCATTCTGACTGGTGTGAGGTGATATCTCATTGTGGTTTTGATTTGTATTTCCCTGATGCCGAGTGATACGGAGCACTTTTTCATGTGTCTGTTGGCCATCTGGATGTCTTCTTTGCAGAAATGTCTGTTCATGTCCTCTGCCCATTTCTTGATTGGATTATTTGTTCTTTGGGTGTTGAGTTTGCTAAGTTCTTTATAGATTTTTGGACACTAGCCCTTTATCCGATATGTCATTTGCAAATATCTTCTCCCATTCTGTCAGTTGTCTTTTGGTTTTGTTAACTGTTTCCTTTGCTGTGCAAAAGCTTTTGATCTTGATAAAGTCCCAATAGTTCATTTTTGCCCTTGCTTCCCTTGCCTTTGGCGATGTTCCTAGGAAGATGTTGCTGCGGCTGAGGTCAAAGAGGTTGCTGCCTGTGTTCTCCTCAAGGATTTTGATGGATTCCTTTCTCACATTGAGGTCCTTCATCCATTTTGAGTCTATTTTCGTGTGTGGTGTAAGGAAATGATCCAATTTCATTTTTCTGCATGTGGCTGTCCAATTTTCCCAACACCATTTATTGAAGAGGCTGTCTTTTTTCCATTGGACATTCTTTCCTGCTTTGTCAAAGATTAGTTTACCATAGAGTTGAGGGTCTATTTCTGGGCTCTCTATTCTGTTCCATTGATCTATGTGTCTGTTCTTGTGCCAGTACTATGCTGTCTTGATGATGACAGCTTTGTAATAGAGCTTGAAGTCTGGAATTGTGATGCCACTGACTTTGGCTTTCTTTTTCAATATTCCTTTGGCTATTCGAGGTCTTTTCTGGTTCCATATAAATTTTAGGATTATTTGTTCCATTTCATTGAAAAAAATGGATGGTATTTTGATAGGAATTGCATTATATGTGTAGATTGCTTTAGGTAGCATAGACATTTTCACAATATTTATTCTTCCAATCCAGGAGCATGGAACATTTTTCCATTTCTTTGTGTCTTCCTCAATTTCTTTCATGAGTACTTTATAGTTTTCTGAGTATAGATTCTTAGCCTCTTTGGTTAGGTTTATTCCTAGGTATCTTATAGTTTTGGGTGCAATTGTAAATGGGATGGACTCCTTAATTTCTCTTTCTTCTGTCTTGTTGTTGGTGTAGAGAAATGCAACTGATTTCTGTGCATTGATTTTATATCCTGACAGTTTACTGAATTCCTGTACAAGTTCTAACAGTTTTGGAGTGGAGTCTTTTGGGTTTTCCACATATAGTATCATATCATCTGCAAAGAGTGATAGTTTGACTTCTTCTTTGCCAATTTGGATGCCTTTAATTTCCTTTTGTTGTCTGATTGCTGAGGCTAGGACTTCTAGTACTATGTTGAATAGCAGTGGTGATAACAGACATCCCTGCCGTGTTCCTGACCTTAGCCGAAAAGCCTTCAGTTTTTCTCCATTGAGAATGATATTTGCGGTGGGTTTTTCATAGATGGCTTTGATAATATTGAGGTATGTGCCCTCTATCCCTACACTTTGAAGAGTTTTGATCAGGAAGGCATGCTGAACTTTGTCAAATGCTTTTTCAGCATCTATGGAGAGTATCATATGGTTCTTGTTCTTTCTTTTATTAATGTGTTGTATCACATTGATTGATTTGCGGATGTTGAACCAACCTTGCAGCCCTGGAATAAATCCCACTTGGTCGTGGTGAATAATCCTTTTAATGTACTGTTGAATCCTATTGGCTAGTATTTTGGTGAGAATTTTTGCATCTGTGTTCATCAAGGATATTGGTCTGTAGTTCTCTTTCTTGATGGGATCCTTGTCTGGTTTTGGGATCAAGGTGATGTTGGCCTCATAAAATGAGTTTGGAAGTTTTCCTTCCATTTCTATTTTTTGGAACAGTTTCAGGAGAATAGGAATTAGTTCTTCTTTAAATGTTTGGTAGAATTCCCCCTGGAAGCCGTCTGGCCCTGGGCTTTTGTTTGTTTGGAGATTTTTGATGACTGTTTCAATCTCCTTACTGGTTATGGGTCTGTTCAGGCTTTCTATTTCTTTCTGTTTCAGTTGTGGTAGTTTATATATCTATAGGAATGCATCCATTTCTTCCAGATTGTCAAATTTGTGGCGTAGAGTTCCTCATAGTATGTTCTTATAATTTTCTGTATTTCTTTGGTGTTAGTTGTGACCTCTCCTCTTTCATTCTTAATTTTATTTATTTGGGTCCTTTCTCTTTTCTTTTTGATAAGTCTGGCCAGGGGCTTATCAATCTTATTAATTCTCTCAAAGAACCAGCTCCTAGTTTCGTTGATTTGTTCTATTGTTTTTTTGGTTTCTATTTCATTGATTTCTGCTCTGATCTTTATGATTTCTCTTCTCCTGCTGGGTTTAGGGTTTCTTTCTTGGTCTTTCTCCAGCTCCTTTAGGTGTAGGGTTAGGTTGTGTACCTGAGAACTTTCTTGTTTCTTGAGAAAGGCTTGTACCACTATATATTTTCCTCTCACGAATGCCTTTGTTGTGTCCCACAGATTTTGAACCATTGTGTTTTCATTATCGTTTGTTTCCATGAATTTTTTCAATTCTTCTTTAATTTCCTGGTTGACCCATTCATTCTTTAGAAGGATGCTTTTTAGTCTCCATGTATTTGGGTTCTTTCCAAATTTCCTCTTGTGATTGAGTTCTAGCTTCAGAGCATTGTGGTCTGAAAATATGCAGGGAATGATCCCAATCTTTTGATAACAGTTGAGACCTGATTTAGGACCCAGGATGTGATCTATTCTGGAGAATGTTCCATGTGCACTAGAGAAGAATGTGTATTCTGTTGCTTTGGGATGAAATGTTCTGAATATATCTGTGATGTCCATCTGGTCCAGTGTGTCATTTAAGGCCTTTATTTCCTTGTTGATCTTTTGCTTGGATGATCTGTCCATTTCAGTGAGGGGAGTCTTCAAGTCCCCTACTATTATTGTATTATTGTTGATGTGTTTCTTTGATTTTGTTATTAATTGGTTTATATAGTTGGCTGCTCCCACATTAGGGGCATAGATATTGAAAATTGTTAGATCTTCTTGTTGGACAGATCCTTTGAGTATGATATAGTGTCCTTCCTCATCTCTTAGTATAGTCTTTGGCTTAAAATCTAATTGATCTGATATAAGGATTGCCACTCCTGCTTTCTACTGATGTCCATTAGCATGGTAAATTCTTTTCCACCCCCTCACCTTAAATCTGGAGGTGTCTTCGGGTTTAAAATGAGTTTCTTGTAGGCAACATATAGATGGGTTTTGTTTTTTTATCCATTCTGATACCCTGTGTCTTTTGATTGGGGCATTTAGCCCATTAACATTCAGGGTAAGTATTGAGAGATATGAATTTAGTGCCATTGTATTGCCTGTAAGCTGACTGTTACTGTATATTGTCTCTGTTCCTTTCTGATCTACTATTTTTAGGGTCTCTCTTTGCTTAGAGGACCCCTTTCAATATTTCCTGTAGAGCTGGTTTGGTGTTTGCAAATTCTTTCATTTTTTGTTTGTCCTGGAAGCTTTTTTTTTTTTTTTTAAGATTTATTTATTTATTTGACAGAGATCACAAGTAGGCAGAGAGGCAGGCAGAGAGAGAGGAAGGGAAGCAGGCTCCCTGCTGAGCAGAGAGCCCGATGCGGGACTCGATCCCAGGACCCTGAGATCATGACCTGAGCTGAAGGCAGCGGCTTAACCCACTGAGCCCCCCAGGTACCCCTGTCCTGGAAGCTTTTAATCTCTCCTTCTATTTTCAATGATAGCCTAGCTGGATATAGTATTCTTGGCTGCATGTTCTTCTCGTTTAGTGCTCTGAATATATTGTGACAGCTCTTTCTGGCCTGCCAGGTCTCTGTGGATAAGTCTGCTGCCAATATAATATTTTTACCATTGTATGTCACAGACTTCTTTTCCCGGGCTGCTTTCAGGATTTTCTCTTTGTCACTAATGCTTGTAAATTTTACTATTAGGTGACGGGGTATGGACCTATTCTTATTGATTTTGAGGGGGGTTCTCTGAACCTCCTGGATTTTGATGCTTGTTCCCTTTGCCATATTGGGGAAATTCTCTCCAAGAATTCTCTCCAATATACCTTCTCCCCTCTCTCTTTCTTTTTCTTCTGGAATCCCAATTATTCTAATGTTGTTTCGTCTTATGGTGTCACTTATGTCTCGAATTCTCCCCTCGTGGTCCAGTAGCTGTTTGTCCCTCTTTTGCTCAGCTTCTTTATTCTCTGTCATTTGGTCTTCTATATCGCTAATTCTTTCTTCTGCCTCATTTATCCTAGCAGTGAGAGCCTCCATTTTTGATTGCACCTCATTAATAGCTTTTTTTGATTTCAACTTGGTTAGATTTTAGTTCTTTTATTTCTCCAGAAAGGGCTTTTATCTCTCCTGAGAGGGTTTCTCTAATATCTTCCATTCATTTTTCGAGCCTGCCTAGAACCTTGAGAATCGTCATTCTGAACTCTAGATCTGACGTATTACCAATGACTGTATTGATTAAGTCCCTAGCCTTCGGTACTGCCTCTTGTTCTTTTTTTTGTGGTGAATTTTTCCGCCTTGTCATTTTGTCCAGATAAGAGTATATGAAAGAGCAAGTAAAATACTAAAAGAGTGGCAACAACCCCAGGAAAATATGCTTTAGCCAAATCAGAAGAGATCCCAAATCGTGAGGGGGGAGAAAGGGGATAAAAGAGGTTCAGAAAGAAAAAAAAAAAAAAACAATTAAAAAAAGAAAACAAATAAAGAAAAACTATAAAAGGAAATATATATATATATATTAGATAAACTAGTTAAAAAAACGTTAAAAAAGAAAAGGGTAAAACTTAAAAAAATTTAGCAGAAGAAGAGAAAAAAAAATTGAAAAAGAAAAAAAAATAATTAAATTAACTGCAAGGCTAAAGAATCATGGGGAGAAAGCCATGAATTCCGTGCTTTGCTTTCTCCTCCTCTGGAATTCCACTGCTCTCCTTGGTATTGAAACTGCACTCCTTGGTAGGTGAACTTGGTCGTGGCTGGTCTCTTGTTGATCTTCTGGGGGAGGGGCCTGTTGTAGTGAATCTCAAGTGTCTTTGCCCCAGGTGGAGTTGCACCACCCTTACCAGACGCCAGGCTGAGTAAGCAGCTCGGGTTTGCTTTCGGGAGCTTTTGTTCCCTGAGCGCTTTCCGTAGAGTTCCAGAGGATGGGAATGAAGATGGCGGCCTCCCAGTCTCTGGCCTCGAGGAGCCGAGAGCCCAGGGCCCCACTCCTCAGTGTGCCCTCAGAGAACAGCGCCCAATTACTCCCGTCACACTGGCCTCCGGCTGCGCTCCGAGCTGACCGAGCCTGCGACCGGTTCAAGGTAACCCCGAGCGTAGAGCTCACTCCTCGGCTCAGTCTCTGTAGCCGGCTTCCCCGTTCTAATACCTGTAAGCTCTGCGATACTCAGACACCCCCGATCCTTCTGTGACCCTGCGGGACCTGAGGCCATGCTGACCCTGCGTGGGTTTCACCCCGGTTAAGCCTCTGGAGCGATGTCCCTCAGTGGAACAGACTTTTAAAAGTCCTGATTTTGTGCTACGTTGCTCCGCCGCTTGCCGAGAGCCCCCTCTCCCCCCGCGGTCTATCTTCCCGTCGCTTTGGATTCACTTCTCTGCCAGTCCTACCTTTCAGAAAGTGGTTGATTTTCTGTTTCTAGAATTGCTGTTCTTCTTCTCTTCGATCTCCCATTGGATTTGTAGGTGTTTGCAATCTTTAGATAAGCTATCTAGTTGATCTCCTGCTATCTGAAGTAGTCTCAGCCTGCTACTTCTCTGCCATCTTGACTCCTCTGATCCTTTATATACTCTTATCTGGACAAAATGACAAGGAGGAAAAACTCACCACAAAAAAAAAGAACAAGGGGCAATACCAAAGGCTAGGGACCTAATCATTACAGACGTTGGTAATATGCCAGACCTAGAGTTCAGAATGATGATTCTCAAGGTTCTAGCCGGGCTCGAAAAAGGCATGGAGGATATTAGAGAAACCCTGTCTGGAGAAATAAAAGCCCTTTCTGGAGAAATAAAAGAACTAAAATCTAACCAAGTTGAAATCAAAAAAGCTATTAATGAGGTGCAATAAAAAACGGAGGCTCTTACTGCTAGAATAAATGAGGCAGAAGGAAGAATCAGTGATATAGAAGACCAAATGACAGAAAATAAAGAAGCTGAGCAAAAGAGAGAAAAAACTACTGGACCACGAGGGGATATTTCGAGAGATAAGTGATACCACAAAATGAAACAATATTAGAATAATTGGGATTCCAGAAGAAGAAGAGAGAGGGTGGCAGAAGATATATTGGAGCAAATTATTGTAGAGAATTTCCCTAATATGGCAAAGGGAAAAAGCATCAAAATCCAGGAGGCGCAGAGAACCCCCCTCAACATCAATAAGAATAGGTCCACACCCCATCATCTAATAGTATAATTTACAAGTCTTAGCGACAAAGAGAAAATCCTGAAAGCAGCCCGGGACAAGAGGTCTGTAACATACAATGGTAAAAATATTGGATTGGCAGCAGACTTATCCACAGAGACCTGGCAGGCCAGAAAGAGCTGGCATGATATATTCAGAGCACTAAATGAGAAAAACATGCAGCCAAGAATACTACACCCATCTAGGCTATCATTGAAAATAGAAGGAGAGATCAAAAGCTTCCTGAAAAAAAAAAAAAAAAAAAAAAGAAAGAATTTGCAAACACCAAACCAGCTCTACAGGAAATATTGAAAGGGGTCCTCTAAGCAAAGAGAGACCCTAAAAGTAGTAGATCAGAAAGGAACAGAGACAGTATACCATAACAGTCACCATACAGGCAATACAATGGCACTAAATTCATATCTCGCAATAGTTACCCTGAATGTAAATGGGCTAAATGCCCCAATCAAAAGACACACCGTATCAGAATTGATTTAAAAAAAAATCAGTATGTAGCCTATAAGAAACTCATTTTAAACCGAATGACACCTCCAGATTTAAAGTGAGGGGGTGGAAACAATTTACCATGCTAATGGACATCAAAAGAAAGCTGGGGTGGCAATCCTTATACCAGATTAATTAGATTTTAAGCCAAAGACTATAATAAGAGATGAGGAAGGACACTATATCATACTAAAAGGGTCTGTACAACAAGAAGATCTAACAATTTTCAATATCTATGCCCCTAACATGGGAGCAGTCAACTATATAAATCAGTTAATAACAAAAATCGAAGAAACGCATCAACAATAATACAATAATAGTAGGGAACTTTAACACTCCCCTCACCGAAATGGACAGATCATACAAACAAAAAGTCAACAAGGAAATAAAGGCCTTATGACACACTGGACCAGATGGACATCACAGATATATTAAGAACATCCCATCCCAAAGCAACAGAATGCACATTCTTCTCTAGTGCACATGGAACATTCTCAAGAATAGATCACATCCTGGGTCATACATCAGGTCTCATCCAGTACCAAAAGATTGGGATTATTCCCTGCATATTTTCAGACCACAATGCTCTGAAGCTAGAACTCAATCACAAGAGGAAATTTGGAAAGAACCCACATACATGGAGACTATACAGCATCCTTCTAAAGAAGAAATTAAAGAAGAAATGAAAAAATTCATTGAAACAAATAATGAAAACGTAACTGTTCAAAATCTGTGGGACACAACAAAGGCAGTCTTGAGAGGAAAATTTATAGCAGTACAAGCCTTTCTCAAGAAACAAGAAGGGTCTCAAATACACAACCTAACCCTACACCTAAAGGAGCTAGAGAAAGAACAACAAAGAAAGCCTAAATCCAGCAGCAGAAGAGAAATCATAAAGATCAGAGCAGAAATCAATGAAATAGAAGCCAAAATAAATAAATAAATAAATAAATAAATAAATAAATAAATAAAACAAATCAACAAAACTAGGATCTGTTTCTTTGAAAGAATTAATAAGATTGATAAGCTCCTGGCCAGACTTTTCAAAAAGAAAAGAGAAAGAACCCAAATAAATAAAATCTTGAATGAACGGGGAAAGATCACAACCAGCACCAAAGAAATACAAACAATTATAAGAACATATTGTGAACAACTCTATGCCAAGAAATTTGACAATCTGGAAGAAATGGGTACACTCCTAGAGACATAAACCACCACAACTGAACCAGCAAGAAATAGAAAACCTGAACAGACCTAAAACCAGGAAGGAGATGAAGCAGTCATCAAAAATCTCCCAAAAAACAAGAGCCCAGGGCCAGTGGGCTTCCCAGGAGAATTCCATCAAACATTTAATAAAGAATTAATTCCTATTCTCCTGACACTGTTCCAAAAAATATAAATGGAAGGAAAACTCCCAAACTCATTTTATGAGGCCAGCATCACCTTGATCCCAAAACCAGACAAGGATCCCATCAAAAAAGAGAACTACAGACCAATATCCTTGATAAACACAGATGCAAAAATTCTCACCAAAATACTAGCCAATAGGATCCAATAGTACATTAAAAGGATTATTCACCATGACCAAGTGGGATTTATTCCAGGGCTGCAAGGTTGGTTCAACATCCGTAAATCAATCAATATGATACAATACATTAATAAAAGAAAGAACAAAAACCATATGATACTCTCCATAGATGCTGAAAAAGCATTTGACAAAGTACAGCATCCTTTCCTGATCAAAACTCTTCAAAGTGTAGGGATAGAGGGCACATACCTCAATATTATCAAAGCCATTTATGAAAAACCACCACAAATATCATTCTCAATGGAGAAAAACTGAAGGCTTTTCCACTAAGGTCAGGAACATGGCAGGGATGTCCATTATCACCACTGTTATTCAACATAGTACTAGAAGTCCTAGCCTTAGCAATCAGACAACAAAAAGAAATTAAAGGCATCCAAATCGGCAAAGAAGTCAAACTATCACTCTCTGCAGATGATATGATACTATATGTGGAAAACCCAAAAGACTCCACCCCAAATCTGCTAGAACTTGTACAGGAATTCAGTAAAGTGTCAGAATATAAAATCAATGCACAGAAATCAGTTGCATTTCTTTACACCACCAACAAGACAGAAGAAAGAGAAATTAAGGAGTCAATCCCATTTACAATTGCACCCAAAACCATAAGATACCTAGGAAAAAGCCTAACCAAAGAGTCAAAGAATCTATACTCAGAAAACCATAAAGTACTCATAAAGGAAACTGAAGAAGACACAACGAGATAGAAAAATGTTCCATGCTTTCGGGTTGGAAGAACAAATATTATGAAAATGTCTATGCTACCTAAAGCAATCTACACATTTAATGCAATTCCTATCAAAGTACCATCCATTTTTTCAAAGAAATGTCAGAAATCATCCTAAAATTTATATGGAACCAGAAAAACCTCGAATAGCCAAAGGAATATTGAAAAAGAAAGCCAAAGTTTGTAGCACCACAATTCCAGATTTCAAGCTCTATTACAAAGCTGTCATCATCAAGACAGCATGGTACTGGCACAAAAACAGACAATGGAACCGAATAGAGAGCCCAGATATAGAGCCTCAACTCTATGGTCTACTAATCTTCGACAAAGCAGGAAAGAATGTCCAATGGAAAAAAGCCTCTTCAACAAATGGTGTTGGGAAAATTGGACAGCTACATGCAGTAAAATGAAATTGGACCATTTCCTTACACCACACATGAAAATAGACTCAAAATGGATGAAGGACCTCAATGTGAGAAAGGAATCCATCAAAATCCTTGAGGAGAACACAGGCAGCAACCTCTTGGCTCTCAGCCACAGCAACTTCTTCCTAGGAACATCACCAAAGGCAAGGGAAGCCAGGGCAAAAATGAACTATTGGGACTTCATTAAGATCAAAAGCTTTGAACAGCAAAGGAAACAGTTAACAAAACCAAAAGACAACTGATAGAATGGGAGAAGATATTTTGAAAATGACAAATCAGATAAGGGGCTAGTATCCAAAATCTATAAAGAGCTTAGCAAACTCAACACCCAAAGAACAAATAATCCAATCAAGAAATGGGCAGAGGCCATGAGCAGACATTTCTGCAAAGAAGACATCCAGATGGCCAACAGACACATGAAAAAGTATTCCACCCTACTTGGCATCAGGGAAATACAAATCAAAACCACAATGAGATACCACCTCACACCAGTCAGAATGGCTAAAATTAACAAATCAGGAAATGACAGATGCTGGCAAGGATATGGAGAAAGGGAAACCCTCCTACACTGTTGGTGGGAATGCAAGCTGGTGCAACCACTCTGGAAAACAGCATGGAGGTTCCTCAAAAAGTTGAAAATAGAGTTACCTTATGACTCAGAATTGCACTACTGGGTATTTACCCTAAAGATACAAATGTAGTGATCCAAAGGGGCACGTGCACCCAAATGTTTATAGCAGCAATGTCCACAGTAGCCAAACTATGGAAAGAACTTAGATGTCCATCAACAGATGAATGGATAAAGAAGAAGTGGTATATATACACAATGGAATACTATGCAGCCATCAAAAGAAATGAAATCTTGCCATTTGCGACGATGTGGATGGAACTAGAGGGTATTATGCTTAGCGAAATAAGTCAATCAGAGAACTATCATATGATCTCAACTATCATATGATCTCCCTGATATGAGAAAGTGGAGATGCAATGTGGGGGGTTTTGGGGGTAAAAAGGGAGGGGGACAAACCATAAGAGACTCTTAATCTCACAAAACAAACTGAGGGTTGCCAAGGGGAGGGGGCTAGGGAGAGGGTGGTGGGAATATGGACATTGGGGAGGATATGGGCTATGGTGAGTGCTGTGAAGTGTGTAAACCTGGCAATCCACAGACCTGTACCCCTGGGGCTAATAATACATTATATGTTTATTAAAAAAAATTTAAAAAGAAGAGCTAATACCAATTCTTCTCAAACTATTCCAAAAAATAGAAAAGGAAGGGAAATTTCTACATTCATCCTTTGCAGCCAGCATTACCCTGATACCAAAAACAGATAAAGACTCTGCTAATAAGAGAACTACAGACCAATATCCCTGATGAACATAGATGTAAAAATCCTTAACAAAATACTATTAAACTTAATCCAATGATATGTTAAAATAAAATCAAACACCACGATCAAGTGGGACTTATTCCTGGTTTACAAGGTTGGTTCAATATTGGCAAATCATTTAACATGATACATCACATCAACAAGAGAAAGGATAAGAACCACATAATCATTTTAATAGATACAGAAAAAACATATGACAAAGTGCAACATCCATTCATGACAAAAAACCATCAACAAAGTCTGTTTAGAGGGAATATACCACAACATAATAAAGACCATATATGAAAAATTCAGAGCCAACATAAGCCTTAATGGACAAAAACAGAACTTTTTGTCCACTGTCACAACTTTTATTCAATGTAGTATGTGGAAATCATAGTCACAGCAATCAGGCAGCAAAATAGAAATTAAAGGCATCCATCAGTAAGGAAGAAGTAAAACTTTAACTATTTGCAGATGACATAATATATATAGAAAACCTGAAAGACCACCAAAAAACTGCTAGAACTGATAAATGAATTCAGTAAAATTGCAGGATACAGAACTGTGTACAGAAATTTGTTGCATTTCTATATACCAATGATGAAGCAGCAGAAAGAGAAATTAAGATAACATCCCACTTAACAATTGTACCAAAATATATAAGCCACCTAGGAATAAACCTAACCAAAGAGGTGAAAGACCTATATCCTAAAAACTATAAAACACTAATAAAAGAAAAAGAAGCAACACAAAGAGATGAAAAGACATTCCATGCTCATGGATTGGAAGGAAATTTTTGTTAAAATCTCTATAGTACCCAAAGCAATCTACATATTTAATGCAATCCTTATCAAAATCCCAACAACACTTTTACACAACTAGAATAATCGTAAAACTTGCATGGAACCATAAAAGACCCTAACTAGCCAAAACAACCTTGAGAAAGAAAAGCAAAGCTGGAGGCATCACAATTCTAAACTTTGGGTTATGTTATAATGCTGTAGTAGTCAAAACAGTATGGTACTGGCACAAAAATAGACACATAGATCAATAGAACAGAAAACCCAGAAATCCATGATTGTCAATTAATCTTTGACAAAACAGGGAAGAATATCCAGTAGAAAAAAGACAATCTCTTCAGCAAATGGTGTTGGGAAAACTGGTCAGAAACATGCAAAAGAATGAACTGGATCACTTTCTCTTACCATATACAAAAATAAATTCTAAATGGATGAGAGGCAGAAAACCATTAAATGTGAGACAGAAAACCATTAAAATCCTAAAAGAGAACACAGACAGTAACTTCTTTGAAACTGGCTGTTGCAACATCTTACTAGATAGGTCTCCTGACACAAGGAAGCAAAAATCTAAAATAAACTATTGGGACTTAGTCAAAATAAAAAGCTTCTGCACAATGAAGGAAATCTACAGAATGGGAGAAGATATTTGTAATTGTCATATCTGATAAAGGGTTAGTATCAAATATGTATATAGAATTAATAGAACTCAAACACCCAAAAAATAAATAATCCAATTAAAAATGGGCAGAAGACATGAATTGACATTTATCCAAAGAAGACATACAGATGGCCACCAGACACATGAAAAAATGTTCATCTTCACTTCCCATCAGGGAAATACAAATCAAAACCACAATGAGATACCACGTCACATCTGTCAGAATGGATAAAATCAACAGCACAAAAAACAACAGGTGTGGAAAGGATGCAGAGAAAGGGGAAACTCTCTTGCACTGTTGGTAGAAATGCAAACTGATGCAGTCACTGTGGAAAACAGTATGGAGTTTCCTCAAAAAGATAAAATAGAACTACATTATGATCCAGCCATTGCACTACTGCATATTTACCCAAAAATACAGGAAGACTAATTCAAAGGGCTACATATACCCCTTTGTTTATTGCAGAATTATTTACAATATTCAAAATATAGAAGCAGCCCAAGTATCCATCAATTAATGAGTGGATAAAGAAGATATGGTATATATGTACAATGGAGTATTATTCAGCCATAAAAATGAAATCTTGCCATTTGCAGTGACATGGATGGAACTATGAGTATAATGCTAAATGGAATAAGTCAGAGAAAAACAAATACTATATGATTTCCCTCGTATGTGGAATTCAAGAAACAAAACAAATGAGCAAAGAGGAGAAAAAGAGAAGCAAAGCAAAAACAGATATGTAAACAAACTGATGGTTTCCAGATGGGAGGTGGGTGTGCAGATAGGGGAAATAGGTAAGGGGAATTAAGGAACACATTTGTTGTGATGAGCACTGGTTTAAGTATAGAAATGTCATATCACTGTATTGTACACCAGAAGTTAATATAATATTGTATGTTAGCTAACTGTAGCTAAAATATTTTTTAAAAAGCTCACAAGACATTTATTTTCATTCTAAAGCAAATTTAATTATTATCTCTCTAATTTAGGAATACATAGCCTTTAAATTCTGAAAATAACAAATATTTATATGTCTATTTTACAAAGAGATATAACATAAATAATGGCTCATATGTCTCCAGTTTAAATTTAGGATCTAAATTTTTACATTTTAATTTTTTGTTTACATACAAAATTTATGTTCCTGAAAATGAAAGTACGTATAGTGATGGAAATAAAGCATATTATATATTTTAGTTTATCTAAAATTGTTTGTACCTTCTTGAAACACCTTTTTTATGTGTTTTTATATTTCTAGACTTATGATAATAAATATATACATAGTAAGTGCATAATGAGGATGGTGGCCAATAGACAGAGAGAGGTAAGGGAAAGAGAGGTGAAAGATTATTAAAGATAAAATTATAACCTAGAAAAAATGCATTATGAATAATAATTCTGTGCTACCTCCAGAGATCCTTTATTATTATTTTTTAAGCATATAGACAAATTAGGGTAATATTATTTAAATTTTAAAATCAGGGAAGTAAGGATCAATGTGGTTAAGATTTTTTTGCCATGGGTCACAAAATCAGTAAATGTTGGATCTTGAATTTTAATACAGTTCTGATTCCAAATCTACCCTTGTCATTGAGCACAGGATAATGAAAGAGGAAGAATTATCTGTTCCACTTTTCATTTGCAGGTAACTTTAGGATGTGAAGTATTGGCTTCCTCTTACCTAATACCATCCCACTCTGTGGACTAAATTGGATGTTGGATTATTGCAGAAAATAGACAGCTCTGTGTAATGGGAAATTACTTTCTTTAGCTCCACCCAATTTATTTTAGTGCATCAAAGCTCCAATGAGCAGGATGATTAAGCAGCGTTTGTTAACAAGAGGGAGAGAATGGCACTGGGAGAGATATATATCAAGCAAACGCTCAGTTTTAACACGGATTTTGGGTAATAGTAGTATGAAAGGCCTGGGCAGACATCATCACTAGAGTAACATTTAACACATATAAGAATATATGTGGCAAAGGTCAGATCTAGGTTAAGAAATCAAACTCAGGAGGAATAGTAGATGGTGTGATGACCTTCCCAGATCCCCATTCAAGACTGAAGGGTTTATTTCTCCAGCTGCTATGAGTGCTACTGTCTGGTAGCTCTCAATAGCTAGACCTCTCTGGAAATTGCCCTGCATTGGAGAGACTGCCTTACTTCTTTGTGGGCAGCCTACATTCAAGGATGTGTAGATTCCACAATATAGAGGCCTGGTCCTCTCACTGTAACACAGAATAATCTAAAGGGTATCCCTAGCTTTAGATTCTCCTTCTTCAATATATGGCCATCTGAGGCTTTTGTTGAGACTATATTGCAGCCTGATCATCTTCTCTGTCAAACCCAGCTGTTTCTTTCCCTCTCTCTCCAGACTGAAGATATCCAAAACACTCCCTAACAAACTTCCTACAATGTACATTCTACTTTGAAGTTTGTTTTCTAGGGAACCTAGGCTTCAAAAAGATCTCAATAATCTAACTCCATGTCCATTGTCAGCTGCCAACAAACACATAGAAATTAAGGGAGCAAGGCTAATTGGCCACATGATTAGACAGGCAGTCACTCTTTCAAAGATTAAAAAGCTAATGGTGTGGGGCAGCAAGGAGTCCAAGAGAAAAAGAAGCTCTTGTTAGTGATTGAGTTTATTCAGATGAGGCTACCGTAGAGAGAAAAATGGCTCACAAAAATGTCCACATTCTAACCCTCATCCGCAGAACCTGTGTGTATTTTACCTTACAAGACAAAAGGGGCTTTGCAGATATTAAAATTAAGGATCTTGAGATGAAAAGATTATTGTAGATATTCAGTGCCAAATCTAATCACTTAAAGGTATCATTAAAAGGAGACCATCTTTCCCAGCTACAGTTAGAAAAAAAGATGTGAGAATGGTCAGAGAGATGCCATATTGCTGGGTTCAGATGAATGAAAGGGGCCAAGAAACAAGAGATTGTGGTTAGCCATCAAAAGCTAGGAGAGGCAAGGAATTAGATTCTCCCCTAGAGTTCAAGGGAAGAGACTGGAAAAAATTTTGAGGAGCATAATAGAAAAGGCTAGATTTCCCTGAATAGTCAAAATACTTATGTAAACTAACCTTAGTGAGGACCCAGAAAAAAGAGAGGAACAGGTCTGAGAAGACATAATTCACCTTAGAAAATCCAAATTACTGTGAACAGACTGTTAGTAAAAATATGAACATTAAAGGAACAGCTGGTAAAGGCTGAGAAGACAAGGAGGAATATATTACTGGAAACTGAAAAGAAGAAAATCTTTGCTGTAGAATGATAGAATGCTTAGCAGAATTGGGTCCTTTAGGTATGTGGTGAACAGAACTGGTAAATGATGAAATTGTACGTTGAACTGTGGAGATGTCTAAACAGAGTGTTGAAGTGAAGCCTGGTGTCTTGCTGCTTATAGTGAAATGGTAGAAGGAAAAGATAAACTGAGCAAGAATTATAAACAGACAAAAAATCCACAAAATTCTCAGAGTAGTCAGACTGAAAAAGAAAAATCACTAAAATTAAGAGATTCACTACTAATAAATCACATTTCAGAAGACAAAGCCACCCATGGGGATGTACCACTTTTTGCTAATACCTCAGAAAAGGAAAATGTCATAATATTCATTCATACCAATGGCTCTTTGAGGATATTAAAGTATTTTCTCACATATAACCTCAATCTAACTGGCAAGCATCTAGGAATCTCTAGCATTATCCTTTGGCCATCTCCACAAAAGCCAAACACAGAGATGGAATTATATAGAAAAGATCTGTGGAAGATCTTATCTAATGGAATGAAAGCCATGACATGCACAGGAGACCCACAGGAGTCTTCAGAAACACTGCTAGTGGGGAACTAAAAGGAATAGAGAGACTACAAAACTAAAGTTTATGGAACCACAAATTTCTATAGAAAGGAAATAGGATGATAAACTACCCAGATGCAAAACATATACTACTATTCACAAGAAATGAAGGATGCCTCAGAAGGCAGAACTGAGAGCCCAAGTATCTGAGCCACATAGGATTGATCTTAGGATTTGATATCTAATGGAACTTTTCCATCTGGATTTTGAAATTTCTTGGAACCAATGACACTTTTTCCTTTTGTTTCTGACTTTCTTGAACCAGAATTTCTGTAACTGCTATCTTATGCCTGCTCTACCAAAATATCCATAAGAATGGATAACTTGCCTCTCTAGTTCCATAAATCCACAGATGGAGAGGATGCCCCAGAAGAGATTATTCCTGCAGCATCACCCATTTCTAATTTCAGTGATTTACATGAGGTTTAGACTTTTGTGCTAATGAGTAAGGTAAGGTTTTGAATTTTAAGTTAATGCTGTAATGGGTTGACACTTTTTAGAATGCTGAGATTGGGTTAATATATTTTGTATGTGGAAGAATGTGAAGCTTTGCAGGGTAGAAGGTAAACTGTGATGGAAAAATGGACCCCTAAATATGTCCTACCTTAGTCACTGGAATCTATAACATGTTACCTTACATGGCAAAAGGGACCTTGTAGATATAACTAAGTATCATGAGATGGAAATTATACTAGATTATATAGAGGGGTCCCATCTAATTATAAGATTCTTAGATCATATAATTATATATTCTTAAAAGACCCTTTCTTGGCTGAAGTCAGAGTCAGAGGGAGCTGTAACTTCAGAAGAATGGTCAGAAAGAGGCAACATGGCTGGCTTTGAAGCTGGAAGATTGGGGCCTGAACCAATGAATGTATGTGGTCAATGACAGCTGGAAAAGAAAATAAAATGGCATCTCCACTAGAACCTCCAGGAAGGAACACAGCCTTTCTGACACACTGATTTTTAGTTCAGTGAGATCTGTGTTGGACTTCTCATGTACAGAACTATAAAATAATAAATTCACATTGTTCTAAACTATGAATTATGTGTATTTTTTATTGCAGCAATAGAAACATAATATAGCTTCTTTAAACTATTGCCAATATAATACCTGAGACACCAGTGAGAGGAATTAAAAGCTTAAATATGACAGTTCAAAATGTGGTAATGAATAAAGGATAGGAGTTAATATAGTCTCTCCCTTAAGACATCTCTGTGATATTTGGAACAGAAAAAAATGTCCATTTATTAAAATGTGAACTAATGTTATACGTAAATAATCTTAAATTCAGACCCTCAGATATATGTTACAAATGCTCCATCTCACTTCTGATCTAAAATTATGCCAAGAAATTTGGGGTACTTCTTTGCATGGACAAAGAACTTACTTATATTCACTTTCATTATTTTATATTTTTCTTTGTATATGGAGCATGAATGGGTTTATCTTGTCCTTTTCATAGTATTAGGTACTTTACTGACTGTAATTATAAAACTTTTGACTGAAACATTTCCTATTGTGAAAATGCTGACAGACCAGTTCTTCAGAAAGAACAATGTCATACTTTCTTCTTTGCGGGAAAATGCTTGTGGAGAGTAGGGTTTCACTGTTGTGAAATTAATTTTTCTGATATAAAAGAACTGTTCTGAACAGACAGAATTAAGAAGTTTCAAACAGTATAAAATGTATACCTAACCCAGTTTGCTGGAAATGTTTGGTTCATACACTGAGTTTGTAAGACAGTTTGAATTCATTGTGTATATAGAAATGCAGGATAAGCAGTGTGTTTATATATGTAGATAAGTAAACAGGCTATCTGAAGGAGAATTTTCCAGTCTTTAAGGTGAAGTGAAATGCCCTTTAATTCCTCCCATGATTCACTGATGCCTCATGGGCTGCAGTCAGCTACAATCTGTTTCTGTAATATTTTGTGTTGATCATTTTCCTTTTCTTTTCCAGTCTTTTGCCACAAAATCTTTTTAGTTTTTCAAATAGAATCCATAGGGATTCATTTGACTGAACACAGACATGTACACACAAAATTTTGATGCTAGTTTGGCAAGATATAGAATTTTTAGATAAAATTATCTTTTTCAGAATTTTAAAGGAAATTTAACATTACCTTTGATATTCATGTGTTGGTGACTGGAATTTATGCCAATGACTTGCATTCATTTGTAGGTGACCAATTTTATTTTCCTGTAAATAACATCATTGTCAATCATTATCAAAATCATATATCTGAAATATATGTGTACCTTATTTTTTACTTCTGTTTATAACAATTTGTTCATTTTGCAAGTATAAAATTGCTAAGATGTTTTAGATAAGGAAAATACTCTTCTATCATATTGTTGCTAACAGATTCTTTGGTAGACTAATTCTCCATATCTCTAAATGTTTTTGTATTTTTCACTGTTTCTCCTTGTCTTAGATCCTAGGGGGCTTTTTTTCTCCCAATAAACTTTGTGATTACTAGTTAAATATATACAGACATTCACCCTATTAATTAGCCATTTTGTTACTTTGTAATTTTATTTTTAGTTCCTGATAAATCTTTGCTATATTTTAGTTGTGTCATAAAGATAATGACTATTCATATATTTTTAAGAATATGGACTACGGATTTTTAAAAATTTTTACTTTATACCCCTGCAACAGATTTTCTGTTTGCACATCATGTTCCTTTTTCAAATAGGTGTTTGTTTTTGCTTTTCTAAATTGTCAGGTGCTCAGAGTTGTTTCTCATATTTTTGAATGGAGAATCAGGTGGGTCAAGTAGAAATGCTTGGTATAGGTTTTCCTTGCAGAAATATAGGCCTGTTTCCCAATTGTTTCCTCCCTTAAATGAGCATTAATAACACATTTTATTGAAGCAGTTTTTAAGTTAAAATACATGGCAAATAACAAATTTTTCTTTACTATTTTATGAGGCAGACAAAGTAGGCACCCACTAATTTCCAAAATAAGAAGGTGACAGTATTTCAGCAAATTTCTTTTATGAATAAATCTTCCTTTTTCTTTTTATTTGGGATCTTCAGCTGTATCCTCTTTTTCTTTAGATCCTAATTACCACATGTGAGATCTTCCTCTAGGTAGAAATCATGCTCACTTTAAAAAGAAAATGTTCCTGGGGTAGTAAGTTAGGCACAGCTTTTAAGAAAAGGATATTTTTTGTCTATACTACCCAAGAAAATTTACACATTTAATACAATCCCTATCAAAATACCAATAGCATTTTTCACAGAGCTAGAGCAAACAATCCCAAAATTTGTATGGCTACAAAAGATCCCGAATAGCCAAAGCAATCTAAAGAAAAGCAAAGCTGGAGGCATCACAATTCTTGACTTCAAACTTTATTACAAAGCTGTAGTCATCAAAGCAGTATAGTACTGGCACAAAAATAGACATAGATCAATGGAACAGAATAGAAAACCCAGAAATGGACCCACAACTATGTGGGCAACTAATCTTTGACAAATCAGGAAAGAGTATCCCATGGAAAAAAGACAGTCTCTTCAACAAATGGTGTTGGGAAAACTGGACAGGCACATGCAGAAGAATGAAACTGGATCACTTTCTTACACCATGCACAAAAATAAATTTAAAAATGGATGAAGGACCTAAATGTGAGACCAGAAACCAACAAAATTCCAGAAGAGAACACAGGCAGCAACCTCTTTGACCTCAGGCATAGCAATTTCTTACTAGACACATTGCTGGGTTCAAGGGAAACAAAAGCAAATATGAACTATTAGGACTTCATCAAGATAAAAATCTCCTGTAGCCTTGGAATGGGAGAAGATATTTGCAAATGACCTATATGATAAAGGGTTAGTATCCAAAATCTATAAAAAAAATTTTTTAGCAAATAACACCCAAAATAAAAATTAATTCAGTTAAGAAATGGGCAGAAGGTGTGAGTAGACATTTTTCCAAAAAAGACATACGAATGGCTAACAGACACATGAAAAGATGTTCATCATTACTCATAATCAGGGAAATACAAATCAAAACCATGATGAGATACCACCCCACACCTCTCAAAATGGCTACAATTAACAACACAGGAGATAACAGTTGTTGGTGAGGATACAGAGAAAGGGAAACACCCTCGTATTGTTAGTGGGGATGCAAACTGGTACAACCACTCTGGAGAACAGTATGAAGTTTCCTTAAAAAGCTAAAAACAGAGCTGCCCTACCATCCAGCAATTGCACTACTAGGTATTTACCCAGAGGGTACAAAAACACAAATTCGAAGGATACATGTACTCCAATGTTTATAGCAGCATTACCAATAATAACCAAACTATGGAAAAAGCCCAAATGCCCATCTACTAATGAATAGATAATGAAGATGTGGTGCATGTATAAACAGTGGAATAATAGCCATCAAAAAAAGAAAACTGACCATTTGCAATAACATGGATGGAACTGGAGGGTATTATGTTAAGCAAAATAAGCCAGTCATAGAAAGGTAGTTATCATATATTACTCACATGTGGAATTTCAGAGAATCATAGGGGAAGGGAAGGAAAAAGAAAACAAGATGAAATCAGAGGGGGAGACAAACATTAAGACTCATAGTCATAGGGACGCCTGGGTGGCTCAGTTGGTTGAGTGGCTGCCTTCGGCTCAGGTCATGATCCCAGTGTCCTAGGATCAAGTCCCACATCGGGCTCCTTTCTCCGCAGGGAGCCTGCTTCTCCTTCTGCCACTCTGTCTGCCTGTGCTTGTGCTCTCTCTCTCTCTCTCTGACAAATAAATAAATAAAATCTTAAAAAAAAAAGACTCATAGTCATAGGTAACAAACTGAGGGTTGTTAGAGGGGAGGGGGCTGAGGAGATGGGGTAACTGGGTAATGGACATTAAGGAGGGCACAGGATGTAATGAGCACTGGGTGTTATATAAGACTGATGAATCACTGAACTCTCTCTGAAACTAATAACACATTGTAAGTTAATTGAATTTAAGTTTCAAAAAATAGATTAAAAAAAGGAGGTATGGTACACACACGCACTACACATACAGTGGGATACTACTCAGCCATCAGAAAGAATGCAATCTTGCCATTTGCAATGACATGGATGGAGCTAGAATGTATTATGCTAAGTAAAATATGTCCATCAGAGAAATACAAATATGATTTGATTTTACTCATTTGGGGAATTTAAACAAAATGGATATACATATAAGGGGCGGGGAAGAGAGAGAGGGAAACTTAATGATAGAGAACAAATTGAGGGGTGATGGAGGGAGATGGATGGAGGATGGCCTAGATACATAATGGGTATTAAGGAGGGCACTTGTTATGATGAGCACTGGGTGTTTTACTTAAATGATGAACCACTGAACAATATTCCTGAAACTAATATTGAGCTCCATATGACAACTAGAATTAAAAAAAAAAAAAAGACTAGGATATTTTTTACTTACAACTGGGGGTGTCAAATATTTTTTTCTTGCTGATATTTGCTCCACCTCATATTTTGTGTATTGGATTATGATGCTTTTGCTTTGCTTTTTATCTAATCTCATTTGCATTTCATATTCCTGAAATTCCTTAGTTTTCTGGCTCAGTAATGGCACTATTTCCTATTATGGAGACATGTTTTGTCATTAGAAAGGAAGTTCAGTATGTCTTTGTTTACTCTGCAAGACAACCCTCTAAGGACATTTAAAAAACTATTTTTTCTTTTAGACTTCTAGTCTAAAGACCAGGGAAATGTTATGTGTCAGTTGTTGAGTGATTGAGCTGTGATTTGACCTCGAGTTCTCTGTTTTCACTTCCGGATCTCTCGTCCCTATCCAGGCACAATCGTGCATTGCATTTTATCCCATTCAATTCCACTGAGTTCAACCAAAACATTCTGAATGCCTATAATGTGACAATACTGTATAAGCACTAAAAATACAGAGATGGATAAGACAAAAAGATCCTATCTTAAATCTATTCACACTTTTGGCAGCACGTGAGTGGCTCAATGGGTTAAGCCTCTGCCTTCGGCTCAGGTCATGATCCCAGGGTCCTGGGATTAAGCCCCACATCGGGCTCCCTGCTCCGCGGGGAGCCTGCTTCTCTCTCTCCCTCTGTTGCTCCTCAATGCTAGCTCTCTCTCTCTCTCTCTGTCAAATAAATAAATAAAGTCTTTTAAAAAAAATCTCTTCACACTTTTGTATGTGGAATATAATAAAGAAGGAAAGTAAGGGAAAACAAAGACTACGATAACTTACTAAACAATTTGCCTAAGATTATTCTGGTATAGGCTAACTGAAAAACGAATGTAAATTGAAAGGACTTTCACTTATGAATATCCATTATATGTTAGAGAAAATAACGAACATGCCTCTTCTTTAAAAATGTCTTGATATAATTTATAATATATGGAGGATTTGAAGTAACATGTAAATGACAGAAATAAACTTACTCATGTATACATTTTAAGGATTAAGTTTTTAAACCTACCTCCTACTTGTCAGAGTTATTTTCCAAAAGATGGGCAAATAGAAAAACAAGTAGTGTTATTCTTAATAAAATGAATAAAAAATATATTTAGGAAAACCAATGCTGTTGCTTAGCTGTCTAATTTACACTTGGCTTCTATCAGTTTAAGTAATATTTTCAAAGCTTCATGAAATAGGATATCTTAGAGAGCACTTGTCTGACTGTCTTTAGTTTTAGACAAAATGAAATTGAAGTAAGACTTATCTAGGGGCACACATAAATATAAAAGGCAAAGGCAAGCCTACTGCATAAAGTGTTTCACCTAATCCCTTCTTAATGGAGCAGGAGCGTGGGGGTTCTTAGAGTAACTTAATTCCCCTTACTGTGCTTGAGGGAAACTTTTCCTTTGATGTTATGGGAACACAGCATCCTGGTCTACAATTATGATTCCTCTAAAAAACAACAGAATAAGAAGGGCTAGACAATAATAAAACAAAAGGAAACTGTAGAGATTTTTCTTACATGTAATCAAATTTGTTTCATTAATGGCCCAAACTAGAGGGTATCTAATAAAATCAGTGGGATTTTTTTGGTTGTTGACATCTATCATATTGAAAGGAATACTGCTGATGGTTTCCCCATTAGAATTTAAGGAGGAAATAGACTTATGGCACAAGTGTGGTCTTATTTTTTGCTCACTAGTTTCAAAGAAAGGAGGTGGCTGAGAAAAGTGAGACATGATTACTGACTGAAAGAAATTAGTATACTTTTCATGGAATTCAATGCTGATTAAGGGAAAGAACAATATTAAGAGAATCATTTACATTCCCTATAGGAATTGAGGATCTAAGAAAGGGAAAAATATATATGTGTGTCTTTTGTAATGTATGTACCCTTTAGCTACCGCAGATTCTAATTAGATGTCAGTAGAACATCAGTAGTAGGCAAACACTGCAGACATAATAGCTGTAGGCAGAATCTACCAAATGATACTAAGAGTAGCCCATGGAAAATTGAGAACAAGGTATTATCATAGTTTCAAAAATATGTGTCATAAGATATTAACAAGTGGAAAGAGAGTAACCCAGCAAACATCATTTTAATCAAGTGATCAAAATTAACATCACCAGTAAAAAGACTTATTATTTTTGACTCTTTGGTATTTATGCCAAATGCTCATAACCTCCATCCAATCATGAGAAAACATCAATCAAACCCAAACTGAAGGACAGAAATCCAAATCGAAGGGTCTTCTACAAAACATCAGTAGTACTATTCATGAGTGTCAAGATTATAAAACATAAGTAAGACTAAGAATTGTTCCAGCCTGGAAGAGAATAAGGGAAAAAAACAGCAAAAATGACATGTGGGCTCCTGCACTGGATCCTAAGATGTTAAGAGGATATTAGTGAAAAACTGGTGCAATCTGAATGTGATATGTAGTTTGATGAATAGTACTGTATCAGTGTTAATTTCCTGGTACTGATCATTTTACTACGATATACCAGATGTTAAAATGAGTGGAAGCTGGTTAGAGATAGGAACCTCTGTGCGATTTCTGCGACTATTAAGTCTAACATTATTTCACAAATAGAAGTTTAAAAATCATTTTAGCATGAGAATACACATTTTGAGGTAATACACTTATTCCACCCAACTTTTAAGTTTTGTTACTATAAAACAAACTAGATTTGGAGAAGAAAATGAAACCTCTATGGAGAATGGGTGAGGGAAATGGGGGAAAATGTGAAGGCTTTTGCATTCAGGGATACACCTACTAGTTGTTCTTCATCAGAAATGAAAGCTTGTGTCCTGAAAGAATTACATGGGACTCCAAAACATGGAGGTGACATGGGATAGAACATGGAGAAAGCAAAACAGAAAGATGGCTGGTGTCAGAGGTAGACCAATTCCTTTTCAAATCTCAAATCTTCTACAAATCTCAAATCTTCTACCTGATAACTGTGTGACCAGTATAACCATAATTTACTACCACTACCACATCACTATTTTTCCTCTTCCTTGTCTTCTTCCCTCTCCCCTCCTTCCCCCTTCTTCCCCGCCTTCTCCTTTTCTAAGTAGAGATAACAGAATTTATCTTAGAGGTTTCCCAGATATTACTGAAATAATGTAAATATTGTTTACATAAGAGCTCCTAACCCCATTCCAGTTAAAGCCATACATTTCTTATTAAAGTAATATAGAATCATTACATAAAGTTTAAAAGAAAAAAAAAACACATACTTTTTCATTTACCAACAGGTATGTGTAGTCTCTAAGTCTTATGGGTATATTTTTAAATGGTTGTGATTTTAGTGTATCATTTTTGTCTTGCATTTTCCTCACTTACTGCTTGTATATGTTATCATGTTGCTACAATATTTTTAAAATAATTACCTCCCTACAACTGAATATTTAAATTGATTTCATTTTCTTAACTATTGTAAGCCATCCATGTTGAATTTAATATTGCTCTTTACATGGATTATTCATTTTATAAAGGACTGCACATTAACAGTGTAGTTTTTGTGAATTTAGTGGTTAAAAGTTAGCCCTCTTTATAAACTTTTATTATTTTTACCTACTTTATAAATAATTAAAGGCATGAATCTTAAATCACTGAAGGTTTTTAACATTATTGTCAGAAGTATTTAGGACCACAACCCAACCCTGGTGAAGAAAAATGTACATCCACCACTGTTTAGAGAGAAACAGCATAACAAGTGTTACGCAGATGCTAGTTCTTGTTATTATTAATATTGACATATACTATAGGTAAAAAATAACTGTCAATAATTCTTACTATCATTCTGTTAGGCCTCTTGTGCCATTGGTGGAAGTGGACAAATATACAGAGAGAAGAGGTCTTTTACATTCTATGGGGAAGCCCATCACAGTATATCTCATTTCCCAGTGTTACTGCACTGCAAATGTTAGCTTTGTTCTTTCGATTTTGAGCAGTGACTTCTTTGTGTGGCATTTTTCTTGGTCCCTAGGTTCTGTAGATTTCTGCCTTGTAATTATATACATATATCTCACACCATACTCTGAACTTTAATTTTATGTTAGGTTGATTTTGCTTACATTTTGTGATCTCTGATTCATTGTGATCTACCCAGTGTCTTTCTTTTGTTGTCTGATCTCTTGTCTTGTTTCCTTGTTCAGCTATTAGGCTGCCTCCCTTGATCCAATATGCAAAATTTAAAGACTATGGACATCATGAAAAGCTGACATTTTAATTTTATTGGAGTATAGCATATGTTTATCAGCTTATTAGAGTAAAAGATAAAAGGTTAAGAAAATAGGGCACATGCTACAAACTTTTCCATCATCTGTTCCTGAGCTGGGAATGAAAAGTGAAGCACAAATTTCCAGTTAGAATTCACTTTATTAGTTTTGACAGTATCAGAAACAAACTAATTCACAGAGTTATTTTATTATGCTAAAAGATACAAAACATTAAATTTGTCATTTAACATATGAGTACAGGGCACTGAAATACACTTCATTCACATTATCATGCAAGTTTTGCCATCATCTCCAGGGCAGTTCATTTTCCAAAATTGAAACCCTGTACCCATTAAACAGTAACTCCCTTTTGCCTCCACCCCCAGCCCCTGGCAACCATCATTCAATTTCTGTGAATTTTGCTACTCTAGGTACCAAGAATAATAGAACATTTTGTCCCTTTGTGACTGGATTATTTCACTTAGCATAAGGTTATCAAGGTTTAACCATGTTGTAGCATGTTTTTAATTTCCTTCATTTTCAAGGCTGAATAATATTTCATTATATGTATATACTTCATTTTGTTTATTCACTCACCCATCAATGGACACCTGAGTTGTTTCCACCTTTTAGCTATCAGGAATAATGCTGCTCTGAGCGCACACATGTACATGTCTAAATCTCTGCTTTCAAACTTGTTAGATATACAATTTTGCCAATACCCAAGATTTGTCATTTTCTGTTTGCTTCATGCCAATACTCAACACTTACTATTTTCTCTTTGTTCTAACAGTTTTAAAAAATACTAGTCATCCTAATGGGTTTGAGTTAGCATCTCATCGTGGTATTGATTTGCATTTCCCTAATTATCTCCAATAGGCATCTTTTTGTGTGGTTACTGTTCATTTGTAGATCTTTAGAGAAATGTCTTTATATTCACGTCCTTTGCCCACTTTTAATTATTTTTTCATGTCCACTATGGTTTTAATAATGGAATTTTAAATTTTGTTTTTAAGATTTATTTATTTTTTAGAGGGAGAGAGAGGGAGTGAGAGAGAGAAAGAGCACAGTGGGGAGGGGCAGAGGAGAGAGAGTCTTAAGCAGACTCCACTCTTAAGTACAGAGCTCACACGGGGCTTAATCTCATGACCCTAAGATCAAGGCCTGAGCAGAAACCACAAGTTGGAAGCTGAACCAAGTGAGCCACCCAGGCATCCCAATAATGGAAGTTTTAAACTTTGAATCAAAAGGTGAGGTGAGGAGAGATGTGGTAAAGAGTTTTGGCTTCAATCCAATATATTGGGCTGTATCTAGGTATTTCACATGTCTTGACGGGGAGGATAATGCAAGCCAGCTATTATTCCATATACAGTAGCATATCGCAGTTGAAATAATGGGTTATAGAGACTCCACAGGTTATAGGGAAATGATAATATCTGGAAAGCCCCTAGCCCCAATCTGAGCAGACAGATGGTTTCTCCTTAGGGGTAAAAAAGTAACTGCTTTCTTTAAATAAGTCATCTGTCTGAATAATCATTTTTACAATTAATAAATAAGATATTTAAAGGGTTGAGAAATTTGTTAACTCAAAAAACAGAAAGAAAAGAACTATGATTTGCCCAATCATAACGCAACACCATTCTGAGACATCTTTGTTGAATGTGACATAGGATATACTTTGGTTGCCCTTCCTGAAATATTCCATGCAGGTAGCTGAACTGGTAAAAAGCAAATCAATAGATCAAACTAGTCTGTGATGACAAATATGACTTGTTGACAGCACTGTATACTGTCATTGATCACCAAGATTGAATCAGGCAGAACAAACAAGTGACATGCTCTTATTATAAAGGTCCAACTCAGGGTGTTAAACTAGTGGTAATTGTGTCATATCTGTATGTTAACTCTTCTACTATTGGTTAAATGCCCACTTGCTACTCACTAGCCCTCTTCTTCACTCTGCATGCTCCATCTTTTTAGAAACAGAACTTCCCTACTCAGGTTGCACACTAACAAGCTCATGTTCATGCTGGTGTCAGCCACTAATGACCTCCACTTTGCCTAAGTGGCAAATCCTTCTCATTCTTCAGATTTTAACTCAAGCATCTTCCTCGTGAAGAATTATGTCATCACCCAAGGCAGCTGATAATGTCATCTTAGCCTCCTCACTCTGTTATATAAGCAGCATTTTCCCCCGTTGAACTTAAAAATGATGACTCCCATATTAGAGTGTGATTATGTGGGGAAATCAACTATATCCTGCACTGCTATGTAGCCCTAGTTTCTGCAAGTAAAACTTGATTTAAAAAAAAAAAAAAAGACTGTTAATGAGTCAAACAGGTTGGAAATACTGTTTACAAAGTGAGAGTTTGCTTTAAAAAATCCTATGAATGATTGTCATATTAAGGCTTCAATCCCTTTTTGCTTAAAATGAAAAGCTATAAATAAAATTCTTTATTTTCAGGTTTTTTAAAAGATTTTATTTATTTATTTGAAAGAGAATGAGAGCATGAAAGGGAGGAAGGTCAGAGGGAGAAGGAGACTCCCCACTGATCAAGGAGCCCCATGTGGGACTCAATCCTGGGATTCCAGGATCACGACCTGAGCCAAAGGCACTCGCTTAACTGACTGAGCCACCCAGATGCCCCTGTTTTCAGTTTCTAAGCACATAGCAAAAACAAATTCCAATTAAAAAAAAAATTAATTGTCAGGATACTAGGGTGCTGAGATTGCAAGTCTTATTCTTTGGGTTGGGGTTGTTAATTAAAAAGGATTTGCTGGAATCTGTAATCCAAATTTGAACGTGGAAATTTGTAGGAATCAGAAATCCCCAGAGTTTTGTGTCACATAGTGGAAAACAATGCTTTCTGGTGATTAAAGGGGCTAATTTGTTAGCTAGTTTCATTAACTAGTCTTACTCACAGGAAATGGAAAAACGTAATGCTCATTTCCCCTGGCCTGTTTGCAGTGCCAGCTATAGGCTGATTTTTCTCTCTACCCCGCTCAGATTTCACAGAGCCAGACACACAGGGTAGAATGCAGGGTTTAAGCAAAGCTTGCACATCACTGTGAAGGTAACAGTGTTAAACTGTGTGAAAATAAATAAAGGAAACCTCATTTTAAAAGGATTTGGAAAGGCCTGAAGGGGGCACAGACAACTCAGGCACAGACAACTCAGCAACCAGCCGCAAGAAGGAAGATAAGAATTCTCTGACCACACAGAGGCGGTTTCAGGTAGGAGTTTCATTTCCTGCTTTTACGAAGAGAAACCCCTTCCTGACCAGGAACAACGCAGCCAATGAGAACCCGCCACAACCTCAAACTCCTGTTCCTCCCCAGTGAACTTTTGGGTAAAACAAACCTCCTTGATTTCCTCCAAAAGGTAATAAAAGCTGAATTCCCCTTCGTATCTTCAGATCTGCCTATGGTTGGCCACCGTTTGCTTATCCTGAATTACAATTCCTTTGCTGTCCCTGGATAAACTCATTTTGCTGGTGTAATAACTGGGTCTTTCATTTTTAAGGTTGACAACAGCAAAACTCATGCACCTTTCTTTCCAAAACAAAGAAACTGGTTCTTGATGAGCTTATCAGTTTCTCATCCTCTCTGTCTGTGTAGAACTACTGCACTTTGATACCCCTCCTTTGCCAAAACAATGTAGAGTGGCCTTTTTTTTTTTTTTTTGTACATTACCTCAAACGTTTGCCCAGTCTCTTTGTATCGGCTCACCACATTTTTTTTCATCAGTAATTTTCTGATTAGTGAGCCTTTTACTCATGGCAGCCCTTAATGATGTCGCTTCAGGGAATGCGCTTGGAATGAATTTTATGTCTGCTTGCTTTATCTAAGTAGTAAAGACCTTTTGCATCCTTTTCCTTTCCCAGTTCCCTTAGTGCTGCATTCTAGCCCAGCTGATGGATTGTTTCCTGTCTGCAATCACTAACCACTGTCATTCAGTCTGGGTTCTCATGCGTAACTTGAGCTGTCTCATTGTCCTGTCCTCTTAATTTAAATGCTTGTCTCCTTGCCTCTCAGTCTAATAGCTCATTCCTTCTCCTCCCCTATTACCCAGCATTGTTTCTCCATCATATCACTTGCAATTTCCAGGATGACATATTTTACTTCAGATCATAGCTCATTTAGTCTTTTGCCTGCTGGTATGCTAATAGCATCTCAAGCTAATCATTAATTTCCACCCTGTGGTTTCAGTAATTCCTTCCATGCTAAATCTTGCATAGAAAAATTGTTTTAGGTTTGGCACCTTAACTTAGTCTAAGGGAAATATGAACCAAAAGATGTCAAGTCACTGCCAGAGGCCCCAATGGTCAATGGGAACATTATTGCTCACTTAGTTAAAGACCTCTAAAGAGCTGGAAAAATTGAAAAAAAAAAAGAAAGAAAGAACCAACAACAAAAACAGAAATGACTGTAAACCTGCTTCTTTATGTGTGTTTAATTCATGTCTTTTGAAATAAAAGGTAGTATTTTGTAAAATTATTATTTATATGACATTGCAAATAAATATATGTTTGGGGATAAAAAAGCATCAAAAGGGGAGGAGTCAAGATGGCGGAGAAGTAGCAGGCTGAGACTACTTCAGGTAGCTGGAGATCAGCTAGATAGCTTATCTAAAGATTGCAAACACCTACAAATCCAATGGGAGATCGAAGAGAAGAAGAACAGCAATTCTAGAAACAGAAAATCAACCACTTTCTGAAAGGTAGGACTGG